>NC_133666.1:300317767-300617767 GCF_037893015.1 Macrotis lagotis
CACTAGCTCTCAGGAAGGTGACCAACTTCCAGGTAAAGCATCATCAGCCTATAGAGAAGGACTGGTAAGAATCTTACAAGCAATGACTATAAAAGAAATACCCCTATGATTGTCACAGGACAATCTATTTCCTTTATCTTTATAGAGATGGAAGATAGAGGCATCCTTGAATTCTTGGGGGAATAACTTTTTCATGCCATATAACCTGGAAAATTTCAGTCAGTTTTCAGATGAGCAATGGACCCCTCCTCCTTGTACATCTCAGCTGTAAATGGAATCAGCATGAAATGCTTTGCCACTTGAAAGGAGCCTAATGGCATTTAAAACATTTTCTTCAGTTTGAACCTTCTGGTAGGAATTGACTTCAACTTGAGGTAAGCAATCAATGGCTTCTGCATTGATTTATGATAGACTGTTAAAAAACACTATGGAATTATTCAGCCCACCTCTATAGGATCAAGTCCCTATCATTAATCAATGTAGATCCATCAGCACTGAGTAGTTGAGATGCACCACATGTCTTTGGCCCATAAATAACTTTCAGGGCATCATAAAAACATTTGTCTGCATAAAATTGAATTGCATCTGCCCTTTTAATTGGTCAAGAGTCCTGCATTTCTCTAAACTTCACTTGGATTTTACTTTTAATGGAATTAAATGCTGCCTTCTTAGAAATGGGTGGACTATCCTGCTGGTAAAACCTGTGGAGTTCTCATTCTTTCATTTAGCAGATTCTATATTTCCCTATCATTTTCATCAAACTAATCTTGGTGTTTGTGAGTGTTCTGGCCCAGATGAGCAAAAAAACAGATCTCTGAAAACTACCCATTCCTTTTCTGCTCCACTGTTGCCAACTGTGTGTTGGCTTAGTTTTCCCTCCACATCAACAAACTGTTCCAGCTCAGAAAGATACTCTAATCTCTTGACATTAATTCTTCTGGTATTTATTTTTGCCTTGGTGCCACTGCTTTGGTTGAATATGAATAATTTAGCTTAGAGAGGATGAGCCTGTGATCAACTGATACATTGCCTTTGGCACTCTCACATCCTGTCTGTCTCTTCTCCTTACAGTCACATAGTCTAATAGATGCCAATGTTTGCTATGAGGGTGCATCCAGGAAGTTTTATTGTGTTAAGGTAAACAAAAAAACAGTGTTTGTGATGAGGTCATGAGATTCACAAGTCTTCAGTAGAAGATGACCATTGCTATTGCTATTTCCAACTCCATTCCTCCCAAGGACTCCCTATAGAGGTGGGTTGAATAATTCCATAGTGTTCTTAACAGTCTATCATCAATACCAGCCATGTCTGGTAATTTGAACCTACTCTAGCATTAAAGTCACTCAGAATTATAAGCTTTTCCTCTTTTGGTACATTGATGATAAGGATCTCCAGGTCTTCATAATTTTTTTTTAATTCATCAGTATTCGACATGGTGGGAACATAGGCACTGATGACGGTGGCATGACGTTTTTCTAGAAGTAGCAATCTCATTGTCATGTACCTATCATTCACTTCTTTTGGTAGGCATTCAAGAATGTTGACTAGATTAGTTTTGATTGTAAAATCTACCCCAGCTTCACCTGCATTCCCTCTCACTGTAACCACTCCAGAAAAATATATACCCAGTTCCAACTTTAGTTAGCTGGACTTCATTTGCCAGCCTTGTTCCACTTGGGGCTGCTATTTGGATATGATACCTGCTGAGTTCCCTCTCAGGTCTTTTGTCTTTCAGGTCTATTGGATTTTGTGTTATCTATGAATATGAATTCTGTGCACTGATGGTGAGTGGAATCTTCTTTGAAGAAATATTTGTCAAGTTGTGCATGTGTGTTCATGTGTGTGTGTGTGTGTGTGTGTGTTTGTGTGTCTCGACCCCATGGTGGATTTCTACACCTGCTGCAGTAATCAGGTCAGGTTGGGCAAGCAGACAATTTTTAAGACACCTTTCTAGCCCCTTCTTCACATCAAAAGGTGCGTAGTGAGATCCTTAAAAGGGCTGCTCAGTCACCTAGGGGACTACTGAATTTCACTACTGCTTTCAGTGGAAAAACAACCCTATGACCCCAGGCCACTTGTGTGCAAGGTTGGGAGTACAGCTCTAAGTGTATCTGCACTTGCTGCTTTGTCACTTGCCTGTCACTAACAGGACTTTGAGGAATGGTCATGAATGATGTCTTTAGTTGCCTGCTTAAATTGGATTTAAGTGAGGCAGGGCTGCACTAAGTCAACTACCTCACTGTCTCTTCCAAAGTCATCATGATCCAGCATAGTAAGACAGAGTCTAGACAATTGGTGATGACTTTAGATGAAGTGCATGACCTTGGTGTCTTTGATGTCTAACCAAGATCTAAGTGCTCTGTGGCACCTGCTAGCTTCATGGTCATCAGAATGAATTGTTCTCCACCCATTTCACCAGTGGAATATTTCACATGCTTGGGGTAGATAGTCACGACTACTCACCAGTAAGTTTGAATTTCCCTTGGTTATCCTCAACCTAGTTTAGCCCACCTGTTGAAATGGTTTACCAAGGTGTGGCTGCTGCTGTGCATGCTTCAGTTTCTTAGAGTCACAGGTGAGAGTTTTGTGATTCAGGTGGACATCAAAGGTGGAAAGTAGCCCTGAAGAGGGTTTGGCAACCCTCACACCAAGGTACTAATTTTCCTTGAACCAACCTTACACTCCACAAAGTTAAGTAAGTATTAAGTATCTGAATCAGGATTTGAACTCAGATCTTCTATCTCCAGGGCCACTGTTCTATCCACTGCACATCTAGCTGCCCTGACATTTTTCATTTTTGATACTGGTAATTTGTTTTTTTCTTTCTTTCTTTAAATCATATTAAGAAGGGTTTTTCTATTTTATTTTTATAAAACTTTTTTCATAAAACTAACTCAATTATATTTATTAGTTCAGTGGTTTTCTTCAATTTTATTAATTTCTCCCTTTTGTTTTTAGAATATCTAATTTGGTATCTATTTTATTTGTCCTTCTTCTAGCTTTTTTAGTTGTATGCCCAATTTATTGATCTCCTCTTTCTCTATTTTATTCATTTAAACATTTAGAGATATAAAATTTCCTCTAAAATATCCTTTGGCTACATCCCATAAATTTTAATATGCTTTCTCAGTGTTGTCATTGTCTTAGATGAAATAACTGATTATTTCTATGTTTGTTGTTTGATCCACTTATTCTCTAAAGTTAAGTAATTTAGTTTCTAATTAATTTTTAATTCATATTTTTGTAGCCCTTTATTAAATGTAATTTTTATTGCAACATAATCTGAAAAGGATTCATTTAGAATTTCAGCCTTTCTACATTTGATTGGAAGATTTTTATGCCCTTGTATATTATCAATGTTGGAATAGGTGCCATGTACTGCCAAGAAAAAGGTATATTCCTTTCTAGCACCATTCAATTTTCTCCAGATGTTCCTCACTTCTAAATTTCCAAAAATTCTCTTCACCTTCTTAATTTCCTCATTGATTATTTTGTTAGATTTATCTGATTCTGAGAGAGGGAGGTTGAGGCCCCCCACTGTTATAGTTTTGCTAACTGTCTCCCTATAATTCATTTAGCTTCTCCACTAAGAATTTGGATGTACCACTTTATGTTCAAAAAATGATATTATTTCATTGCCTATGATACCATGTAAGAAGATGTAGTTTCCTTCTCACTTTTAATAATATCTACTTTTGCTTTTGCTTTGTTTGAGATCAGGATTGTTACCCCTGATGATAATACTATATTTTGTTCCAGTCTTTTTCCTTTATCTTGTGTGTATCTCTCTGCTTCAGATGTGTTTTTGTAAACATCATGGAGGATTCTGGTATTTAATCTATTCTGCTATCTGCTTCCGTTTTATGGGAGAGTTCATTCCATTTATATTTTCAGTTAAGATTACTAACTCCATCTTTGTTATCTTCTTCCTTTTATACTTTTTTTCTCTTTCCTTGCCCCTTATCCTTCTTGACAAATGTTTTTCCCCTTTTCCCCTTTTACTTTTACTGTTAATTTCAACTTTACTTTTACTTTTGCCTTTCATTTTATCAGTCCCTTCTTTCCCTTTCTTTCCCTTTCCTCCAACTGAAACTGTATGTTCCTCTTTGGGTCAAAACTGTTGAGAATAGGATTTACTCAGTCTTCACAACCTCCCTTTTCCCCCTCTACTGTGATAGGTCTTGGTGCCTCTTCATTTGGTCTTATTTATCTTCTAATACCTAACCTTCATTGAAATCCAGTGGCAAGACAAATGTCAAGATTAATAGCAAAGATTTTTGATGTCTGACCAAGTTTGAATTGTTCCCTAGTGCCTGCTTTAGTTGTCTTCATGGCCATTGGAACAAGTTGTTCTCCTCTTATCAATACACTTGGAGAAGTGGTCACATGCTTGTAGTAGACATCCCCCTAATTTACCTATGGGTTAAAGCCTGTCAGTTACCTCTGTCTTCAGAGGTGGTTTTCCAGGGAAGTGGCTCATATATATGCTATAGCTACTTGGAGCTATCAGTGATAATTTATATATAATACACACACACACACATACAGACACACCAACCACACATATATATTATATATTATGTATATATATATATATATATTATGTCCCATGCTTTAATATTTTGTAATATATTATGGTATATAGTAATAAAATGTAAGATATATAATATACAATATATAATTTTTATATATTTTATTATAATCTCTCTAAACTTAAGGAGAAGCTCCTCATGAATGTCTGTGCCTTCAAAAAAAAATGATTATCTGATGGCCAACCCTCTGGTGACAAATCCCTTTGCTAGTTTGGTTCTTAGATGACAGACATACAATCTGTCATAGAACTTGTATTCAAAGCCTTTCCAGCATGCTGGAAATTTCCAGAGCTTATGTTCCACTGACATAGTCTTCAAGAACCCAGGGTTATCTTCAAATCACAGTGAAGTATCAAAGTAGATATTTTGTAGATCAATCATCAATCACTCAATCAACAGGTATTTATTATTTTGTGTTATGAGTGATGGCTTTCATATGCTGACCTCATTACTATATGCCTGTGAAACTTGAACAGTCTACCAGTGCTATGTCAAGAAACAGAATTGCCTCCATTTAAATTATCTTAGGAAGATTCTGAAGATCCCCTGGCAAGAGAAAATACCAGACACTGAGATCCTTTCTCAAGCTAAACTGCCTAGCATTCCAACATTACTACAGAGAGTGCAACTACAATGCACTGGTCATGTTGTTGGAATGCCAGACATATGCTTGCCAAAAAAAAAAAACGAAACTATTTTATGGAGAACTCATATAGGGCAAGTGTTCAAAAGGGAGTCAGAAGAAGCAATATCAAGATACCCTGAAGATCTCATTGAAGAACTTTAGAATTGATTTACAGCATGGGAGACACTAGCACAGGACCGCCTAGCATGGCATGCCCTTATCAGTGAGGGTGCTGCCCTCTATGAGGAAGGCAGAATTGAAGCAATTCAAAGAAAACATGGCATACATATGTTTAGAGTAAATATCTCAGGTGTTCCCAGGGACTATTTGTGCCTAACCTGTGGGGCTCTGATGTGTTTTTGATGACTGGGTGTCATAGTTCCTTTTTCTAGTTCTAAAAAAATCTGACTCTTTTTTTATCACTTTGATGTCACTCAAAAAGGTAGAACTTCCATAGTCCCATCACCACTATCTCTGTCCCTCCTTTTTTTCTTCTCCTTCTCCTTCAACTTCTTCAGGGTGAGAACCACATCTATTTTTGCACACCCTCCCCCCTAGATAATTGACATAATAAGTGATAGAATTCTTCATTATTACACTTTGGGGAGAATAGAATGCTTTTCCTTCTGATATTTCTTTTTCTCACTTAAAATGCAGTCCTCTTTTGTCAAAGGCTGGATCTTGTTAAGGAATTTCATTTCCAAAAAGAGAGAAAACAGTGGGTAATGCAGTGAATAGGGCACTGAGCCTGGAGTTAGGAATACTTAAGTTCAAATTTGGCCTTAAAACCTTATTAGCTGTGTGACTCTAGGCTAGTCACTTAACCTCTGATTTTCTCAGTTTCATCATCTGTAAAATAGAGTAAATAATAATACCTACCTCCCACTGTTTTTGTGAGGATCAAATATGATAATTGTAAAGAGTTTATTGTGGAGTTGGCCATAGGAGTCATCTTCCTTATCTTCATCTCACCATACTTGTTCACACAAGCAATCTCTTCATCTCTACCCTTGAAATCCTAGGCTCTGATAGGGAAGGTTTTATCTCAACTTGCCTGGAAACAGGCCTCCATATCACTTCCTAGCAACCCCTCTACCACAGAATTGCAAGTAACCTGGTTCTTTCCAGCTCTTCTTTAATATATTTTCTTCCACCCATAGAATGTAAGCTCCTAGAGGGTAAGGGTTGTCTTCCTTGTATTTTATCTCCAGCATCTGATATATGCTATATATAGATGGTCTATCTATCTTTTTATGAAGTTCCCAGAAAATTTAGGGGCCTAAAATTTGTAGAGATTCCCAATGACTAATTTGAAAGTTAATTAGGTAACTTTTAGGGATCACACACTGAAGTATGACAGATCCAGCCCTCTTCCAGGAACTATACCCTCCTCCAGGTACAACTTTGTTGAAAACATTAGGAGCTTAGAAAAAATATAGTTATGATGTTAGTTTTTCACAAACTACAACTGAATTTTAAATGATGCTTTGAAATTGTTCCTGAATGGGAGGGAAGTAAGAGTAAATTCAACTTAAATTTAGGTTAAATTTAGTTCGGGTTAATTTTGCCCAAAATAAATAATTAATTATTCATCAAGACTACAGTCAGAAATCTGCCATCTAAATGAAATAGAACCAAAAATGTTTCTTTTTTAATGCCTTCAATAAACTCAACATGATTAGAAATAAAAACTTCCACAAGTTATTTGTCCTCTAGAGAATATTAAAATTGGATAGGTGGTACTTGAGTGGACATTAAAGTAAGCCAAGGAGTCTAAGAATTGTATATTGGAAGAGCACATTCATGGCATGGTAAACAGCTAGTATAAAGACACAAAGACAATCGTGCACTAAGAATAGCAAATAGATCAGTATGGCTGCATCATTAAATTCCCAGCAGGTCTTTGTTACTTATTGCATTAAGCATGTGAAATAGAATAAGTTTGGAAAGATAGGAAGGAGCCATATTATGAAGAGCATTCAATACTAAATAAAAAACTTTATATTAGATCCTAGAAGCCACTGGAGTTTACTGAGTAGAGCAGAGATTCCCAGGGTTTTTAGGTTCTGAAAATTTGTTTCAATAAAAACAAAATTGTTGTCAAAGTAATTTAATATATTGTTGTAATATTATTTTAAATATATTCATAAAGTAATTATAATAAATTGATGATAACTGCTGCCCAAAGAGTTTCATATTGAATTTTGTTTTATGTACCTATTAAATATAGTTTAATTCTATCAATAATTATAAAATATTTAAATATAAAAACCAAAAAACTCTAATAATAAAATAACTGCAAATATTTTATGTAGGAATTTATATAAGAATTAATAGAAATAATCTGGAAATACCTCATATGCATGTTTTTATCCACAAAACTTTATATTAAATATCTTAAGGTTTTGAATATAGATAAAACTTTTAATGAAATAAGTTACAACTTGAAAGATGTTTACCATTATTTATTATTCATATATATTTATATACATATATGTATATAATGAACCCTAAAATGGAAAAATATAGGGTTAAAATAAAAGGACAGAAAATATAGGTTAGATATGGTTTTATTCTCTGGGATTTACAGTTAATCTAGGGGAGACCATTATGTTAAGGAGTACCAGGAACTGAGAGAAAGGGGAATATTTATCTAAAAACAAAGGATAGGGAAAATCATTAATCACCTTGGGTGGCCTGACAGTGAAGATTGCACAGTCTTAAGTTGCCCAATTGCTCCTCAGAGACTATCATTCTTATATAATACAATTTGATGAATTATTACTCTTCTTGGACTTTTAAGCATCATCATAAGGACAGGACAAGCCCTCCTAGTGGCAAAGGTGACTAAGATGTTAAAGGCTAAGTACTGTTAAAGGAATCAGCTTTTTTTTACCAGGAAAATATTGTGAAAAACTTTTTATTATTATACTTCATATATATATATATATATATGTATTTATGTATATACATAAATATGCATACATATAAACAAGCATATCATTCCTCCATACCCCCACATACACCCAAAATTTACTCAATTAGATGTTGAACTTTCATTTAAACAAAAGTTTTCAATTTTTGGTTTAATACAAAAATGTAATTTTTGTACAATACAAAGATGTAATTTCTTCAAGAACCTCCAAATTGTGGTGTGCATAATCATTTGGCAATTATTTACTGCTTAAGATATAAAATAACTTTTTCATGAATGCCTAACCATGGACCATCATAGCAACCCTTTGGGGGTTTGAAAACCACTAAATTGGAACCATTGATGTAAGGGTTCACATGATCAGACATATCCTTTAGGGAAAAATCACTTTTACAGCTGAGGAGAAGATAAATTCTAGTGGCTATAGATGCTTTACTTCTACTTGTTTGACATCATTGTGTCATTGTGAGTTTATGTCTTGATCATCCTATTATTGTAGTTATATTTTATGATCATATTTTCCCCAGACTATTATCTTAACACTGAACTTTATGTTAAAGGTGGGCTCTATTCCTGGGACAGGAAGGAATTATAGTGAATACTGTTCTGTGCTGCAAGCTTTTTTCTGTTTTCAGAGCTAATTCTGGGAGTTTGGAAATTTTTAGTGTTTCTAAGATGATATCCGGGAGGAAGTATGATCACTGTTGACCTGATCTGGTCCTAACCCAGGAAAGGACCCTGATCCCTTGCAGCTGAAAACAATACTTCTCCTGAGGGATATTGATTTCTTGGCTCCAAAAACTCTACTGTTCTTCAAGTCCCATGCTTCTTTGGGACTGCAAACATTCCTCCTCACCTTGGAACTGTGACCTAAAAGTGAGTATAGGCACTGGAGTTGCTAGGCACCATCTATCCTGTTCTTAGTGCTACCACAGAGGGCCCCTGTCATCCCTTTCTCACCAGTTGCCAGATCCCCTTACCATCTCTGACGTAAAAACTCCTAAAATTACTATTGCTGCTGCAGTGGTTGCTTCCATGGCCCACAGATGTTGTTTCTGTAAGGTGGTTTCTGAAGTAACTCTCATGCCAGTGTCATGGTCCTCTCTCTCCTACATTTTGGGAGGGGGGGCTGGACAAGATATTTGTTGATTTTGCTGCTCCAGAATTAAATTTGAGGTATTTTTATAAAATTGCTTAGAGGAGAATTTTGTTGGATATGTTGAGTTTAAGATGCTTTTGGAATATCCAGCTCGAATTATCCATTAAACAAAGTTGGTGATATGAGATTGGAACTCAAAATAGAGCATAAGGTCAGTTAAATAAATCTGGAAATCATTTGCACAGAGACAAAAGTTGAACCCAAGGAAGCTAATGAGATCATCAAGTAAGAGGAAATCAGGGGAAAAAGAGAAGAAGGTCCAGGGCAAAATCTTAGAAGACAGTCATGATTAGTGGTAATGAGATTCATGAAGAACCAGCCAAGGAAATTTAAGAAGGATCAGTCTTACAAGCAAGAGGACAACTGGGAAAGAAGGAAACAAAATTATTAACCAACTTCAGACCTGAGAGGAATCCAGGAAAAGAAGGTAGTTGACAGTGTAACATGATGCAGACATTCTCAATTTAGTGACTATCTAAATAAAACTTTTTTTTTCTGATTTCATTAATAAAAGAAGTAGGGCTTGGCATAAATACACACTTGAAGTCCCTGTTTCAAGAAAGCTGAAGTTGGTGGATCACTAGAGTTCAGGATTTCTGAACTGAAATAGAACTAAAATTAATCAAGTACCTGCACTAAGACTAACTCCTGTATGGTGAGATCCAGAGTCCAGAAACCCAGGTTGGAAAAACAAGCAGGTTAAAACTTTAGTGCTGACCAGCCTAACCAGGGGTTAGTACTGTGAGTGGCCACTGTAGTTCCAGCTTGGGCATGATAGGGAGATCCAGGCTATAATAATAATAATAAGAATAACAATAGCAACAATAATAATAATATAGGTAGAGTATTGCCATAGATTTAGGCCAAGGAGAAATAAAATTTTTAAAAGAGAGCTTGTCATGGAGTTTTAGCACTGTCAATCAAGTTGCATTATTTGATTGTATTATTGTCCTTAGGACTCAATCAATGACCGATACAATCTATTACCCAACTTGGTCATGGGTAACTTTACAAAACGAAGGAATTTATTGGTATCTCTGGACCCTGACCAAGTAGGGTTATTTACAAGAGTAAGAAAAGAGCTTCATTTTGAGGCAACATCACTATTAAGTAGTCCAATTCATGTATTCCAAGGCCATTACACCAGCCTCCATTCTTATAAAACAAGAAGTATCACATAGAGAGGAGCTTTGAAAGAATTTTTATAAAGAATAAATTCTAATCAAATTCTATGGTTAATTGATTTTAACTGTATATATCCTTAAGAGCAGTTTTATATTTCACAATTTGTATCATCAGAAGAAAATTTCAGTAATTAAACCTATCTTCCCTTAGTTAAACTCTTTTTTTTTTATTATCAAGTAAAATAATGACAATAAAAAAAAAAGAGTGGTGGATCCCTTGAACTCAGAATTTCTTAACTGCAAAAGGACTAAGACTAATACAGTACAGAAACTTCTGTATTGTGAGACCTAGGAATAGGCAGGTAGGTACATGAATGAGTGAGTCTGACCTCATACACTTACCAGCTGTGTTACCCTGGACAAGTCACTTAACCCTTTTTTGCCTCAGTTTCCTCATCTGTAAAATTAACTGGAGAAGGAAATGGTAAACCATTCCAGGATCTTTGTCACAAGAACTCCAAATAGGATCATGAAGAGTTAACCATGTCTCAGACAAGAACTAATCCAACTCTTATGTTAGGGTCAGCTAGCTGGTACAATGGATTGAGTGCTGGGCCTGGAATCAGGAAGGCTCATATTCCTGAGTTCAAATCTGAGCTCAGGCACTTACTAGTTGAGTGGCCCTGGGCAAGTCACTTAACCCTGCTTGCCTCAACTTCCTCATCTGTAAAAAGATCTGGAGAAGAAAACGTCAGGTTGCTTCAGTATCTTTTGCCAAGAAAACCCAAATTGGTGACACAGAGATAAATAAGACTAAAATGACTCAACAGCAAAAATAACAACTACAAAAGAATAAAGAATTCTCTAATACTCTTATTCTGTCCAGTCCAGTTCACCCTCTTCAGAGCTACAATGTGAAATACGATTACTGTGAGCCTTTTACCAAATTAGATATTTAAAACACTTTTTTTCAAAAAATAATCTGAAATAATCTGAGTAAGCTGAAAAGAGATTGTAATTCATCTACCACATTTCACCTGCTATCTCCTTGCCTTTGCCCAGGCTATACCCAGTACTAGGAATGAATTCCCTTTTTGTCTCTCCCTTTAAGAAACTGGACTCCTTTTAAAGCTCAGTTCAAGCAATATTATCTACATAAGATCCTTCCTGATCCTGCTAGAGTCTAGTGTCTCTCCTCTCCAATTACTGTACTTGGGTATATATTTGATATTTATATGTTTGCATGAATTTTCTACTGATAGAACATAAGCTCCTTGAAAGTACGGACTTTTTTCTTTCTACCTCCTGAGTCTTGTGTCTCATATATAATAAGTATTTAATAAATAATTATTGATCAACTCATTGAAAATGGATAGCTGTTATAGGGATGTATTTTTTAAAATCAGTATGAGAAATAATTTTGTAATAATTAGAATTTTTTTGAAAATGAATTGTTTTTTTATAATTCAGTACACTCATCGCTAAGTGTTCAAAAAAGACAATTGACTGAGCATCTGGTTCAATGCAGTGGGTTGAGAGAATATGCTACAGACTCTTTTTAGTGATGTGACATGTGGCCTCATTTAACAGAATTACAGAACTTGAGAGATGGTAGGGGACTAGACAGTCTAAACCATCACAAAAGAAAGCATATTTGATTTGGCTTTGCAGTGTCAATCTTTTAGAAGCTGACTACTTATAGTAGTCTTCCATTTATAAGCAGATTGTACAAACAGGGAGTGACAATGTCAGAGGTCAATGGTCAGGCCCTTTTCACAATGCAGGAGATAAGACAGATGGAAGAGGGAGAGGAAACTTTACTAATGATCTCAAAGCCAAACTAGCAAGAAATCAGTCATACACAGTCACAAAAAGAAACACAAAGGTGGGTCAAGTGGTTGACTCAGGTTTCTTGGAGAGTTTCTTTTAAGGACTGGTCAGGTTCCCTCAGCTCTGCCCCTCTGGTCCTACTGCCATGAGTCCATGTGACTCATGGAAAGTTTTACATCATCATACATTTCAACATAGTTATTAAAAGATTAATTTAATTTTGTGAGATTTGGAAAATGAACTTTTTGATTTCAAAACATGTAGTGTTTGGTTTGGATGCCTACATGTATGTTTTGTTCTATTTTATAGTTGCTAGAGGCAATGAAAGAGATCATATGAGAAAAACAAGGCCTGAGATGAGAAAACAGGAATTAAAGACAAGCCAAAGAGTTTGTCCACAGAGTCCAACCCTCTCATTTTACAAATGCAGAAAATAAGACCTAGAGAGCTTAAATGATGATCTCACAGGTAATGGGTGACAGAAGGGGATTTGCTCCTAAGTCCTCTAACCCAAGAGCCTGGATCTTTCTCTGGCACCAACAAAGAGTCAGCAAAGACAAAAAAGGTTGGAAATTCTCCAGACTCATAACAGGCAGAGGTATGAGAATAAAACAGAACAGAAATTAGGGCAATTTAAAGAGTTATATCTTGGGGCAGCTAGGTGGCGCAGTGGATAAAGCACCGGCCCTAGAGTCATGAGTACCTGGATTCAAATCTGCTCTCAGTCACTTAATAATTACCTAGCTGTGTGGCCTTGGGCAAGCCACTTAACCCCATTTGCCTTACAAAAACCAAAAAAAAGAGTTATATCTTTTAGTTATGTTTTGTTTTTTTTTTTTCCATTACCATGTTCTTTTCTGAACTAAGGATATATATTGCCTGTCCTCAAATGTTGAAAACCTTGTCATTTGAAAGATAAAATGAATAGTCTCATTCTTTATTGAGGTCCATGGATTCTTAAAATGTCTAGGGACATATTTTAGATGAAAAATAAATTAAAGGGGCAGCTAGGTGGTATAGTGGATAGAGTACCAGCCCTGGAGTCAGGCATACCTGAGTTCAAATCCTGCCTCAGACACTTAATAATTACCTAGCTGTGTGGCCTTGGGCAAGCCACTTAACCCCCCATTTGCCTCGCAAAAACTAAAAAAAATACAATTAAAGCAAACCCATAATCTAATGCATCTTTATCTGAAATTCAACATTTTCTTTAATTATTTAATATTTTTAATATTTTTATCTAGGTTTTGCCAGCCTGCCGACAAAAAGTCAATAATATGGAATGTGTTAAACATGATTGTACATATAAAACCAATATCAGATTATTTGCTGTCAAGGGGAGGGGAAAGGGAAGGGAGGGAGGCAGGAAAATGTGGAATTCAAAATCTTACAAAAAAATCAATGTTGAAAACTTAACTTTGGGGCGGCTAGGTGGCATAGTGGTTAAAGCACTGGCCTTGGAGTCAGCAGTACCTGGGTTCAAATCCAGTCTCAGACACTTAATAATTACCTAGCTGTGTGGCCTTGGGTAAGCCACTTAACCCCATTGGCCTTGCAAAAAAAAAAAAACCTAAAAAGAAAAAGAAAAGAAAACTTAACTTTATGTGTAATTGGGGGAAAAAAATTAAATTAAGTTTATAAAAGTTCAGAGCTAATTGGAAAGGTTAAAATTCCTAATCAGATTAGAAAAAAACTTCTGAAAAAAGTCAACAATCCCCCAGCTTAGAGACTTTTAATAGTCCAGATCCTGTACAAGTCTTTTCTTTGTTTTTTCAACTTGACAAAATTACTTCTGAGGACTCCACATCTGCATTCCTCCATAGTCAGAATGTGGACTTGAAAGAATAATTTTCCACTGAGAATTAACAAAACTACTCCTCACAGTCCCTAGGGAATACTTTTGAAATTTTAAGAACCAAGTGTTCCCTCATTCCAAAATTGAAAGTGACTTAAGTTTTTTTCAAAACATTTTCTCTTTACAACCCAAATATTATGGTGTTTAAAAATCACCAGCACACGTGTTACTTAGTCTTAATGGATCAGGAATTCTCCAACTATTTAGAATAATGGGAAATAAGACTAGAAATGTTGATTAGTCAGATTACAGAAGGCTTCAATGGTAGGTTTAAGCAAACAATTTGGCCTTTTTCTCATAGATGGGTTGAATTCTAAACATTTCTGAACAAGAGAAGAGTGTTTTAGAAAGCTTAAAGAATAAAGGACAGCAGGGGCCTTGGATTTTAGTTATTTAGGGAACTTCTGGAGAAGGAAACTCTTTCTACTAATGCAGTCCAACATCGTTTCTCTGAATCTACAAGCCTTCAAGAGTGTTGCTGATTTGCCCAAGGTCACTGCATTAGAAGCAGGACATGAAGCTGAGTTTTTCTTGTTCTCAAGCCTGCTTTCTATCCACTGTGTTTGAGCTTGCCCGTTTATATAAGGAGAGGAAAGAGAAACAGCCACAGGCTATTTACTTATAACCAAAATCTTTTAGTTCCTCTAATCCATGACCAAACCCTGGTGCTCATTCCAAGATCCTCACCTTTACTCTGTTTAACTTGTGAGAGGATAGGAAGGAAAAGTTCCTAAGAGAACAAAATCAGGAATCTACAAAAGAAGCAAGATTAATTTCCCTTTTTCTTTTTCAATGGCATAAGCAGTTAATACCAATTACTACAGCAAAATGCATAATACATATCATGTCAACAAACCTGAGCTAGAACCATTCAATCAAATCCCCTCATTTTACAAATGAGAGAACTAGGAACTCATAAGAAAGAAATCCCGGAGATAGGGTGTCACCCTCTGATTCCCGAGTTCCTTCCACTATCCTTTATTGGTTCAGTCACTTATTTCTTGTATGACCTTTGGCAAATCACTCTAACTTCTGTAGACCTCAGTTTTCTCATCTGAAAAATTAGAGTTGGCCTAGATCTTGATTTGTCTCTGTGTCTCTGTGTCTGTGTCTGTGTCTGTGTCTGTGTCTGTGTCTGTGTCTGTGTCTGTGTCTGTGTCTGTCTGTCTGTCTGTCTGTCTGTCTGTCTGTCTGTCTCTCTCTCTCTCTCCCAAAGTCCCTTAAAGTCCTAACGGATATATCCTTTATATATATATCCTTATGGAGTTCCAGGGCAGTGGCCTCAGACAATTAGTAGTTATGTGATCCTGCACAATGTACTTAACTTCTATCTGCCTGAACAAAGGAATGCCGGAAGAGTACATAAACCACACAGCTCAAATTACCTAATATTCCCTGAAAAAAACTATAAAATAGTAAAATAATATTATTCCTAGGGTTGTTGTAAGGATTAAATGTAATAATATTTATAAGGTGTTTAGTATAAAGTCTGATACATATTAAGGTCATAATTAGTATTTATTGCTTTCGCTTCTTCCCCTGGATGTGGTCCACAAATTTTTCATTTCTGTTGTATAGATATATACTGCTGGCTATATTGTGTGGGAGTCCCAGGCACTGAATCTCTTAGCTGTCCATGTGTCTGATTATGCTTTGTGTGTGTATGGGGGGTGGGATATTAGGCAATTTGAGCTGTGTGGTTCATGTATACTTCCTGCATTCCTGGGGGGGGGGGGTGAGGAGAGATGCTGGTTGGAGATAACACTTTTTACTCTGTACCTAAGGCCTGATTTTTATAGCATGGCATCAAAAATTCTCCACCTAATTTCTACTTTATTCTAAGCTTTGCCCATGTCATTGGTTGCTAGTGCACTTTTTTATTTTCACTCATACCCAGAGTTTTCAATTCAATTCACTTCAACAGTTGCTCAGATATTTTATTAATCATCTATTGATCTTTGTAAACATCCTGTTAGGCTCATTTCCTCAAGTGCTATAATCCATTTAACTCTTCCTGCTTCTGGAGAGGTGAACTCACATATGGAAGTTGTAGCAGGTCTTCTGAACCTGCCTGGACAAGCTTTTTATCCCTCATTCAGCTTTCTGACCTCACCTTGGACTCAGATGTTAAGAATACCTGTAAAACAGTTTTGGGAAAAAATCTGTCTCTCTGTCTCTTCTCTTGCATTCTCTTCCTCATGTATCCTACCTAAATCATCAAGAGCTTCTTAGACCCAACTCCAGTTCATCTTGGAATGAAATAGAACCATTCTTAGTGGAGATTGGGAAGTAACCATGGACCCATCTCCCTCTGACCTACTTCTTTAGACAACTGACTCATCTTCACTCAGTGTTCATCTTGACTCCTTAAAATTCTATACTCTAATAGTGGCTGATATTTATGCAATGTTTATAGTTATGGAGCACTTTGTACTCATCTTTTGATACTTAAACTAACTCCATGTGATACATAGTATAAGATTTCCTCTGCCAGGTATAGAGGCTAATAAGTGACTATCCCAAAGTTGCCCCTCTGAGACTCAAACCAAGATCTTTTGATTTACAAGTCTAATGTTCTTAATCCTAAAACTACTTTTCCCAAAAACCTTTTCCTTCCAACATCAAATTTTCTCAATTTGTGATAACAATAGATAACAAACACCAACACTCATATATTGACTTAAAATTTACAAAGTACTTTTCATATATTTGTTCATTCAATTCTCATAATAATCTTATGAAGTAGGTACTATTCCCATGGTGTGGAAAAGAAATTGAGGCTAAAAGAGATCTTCCTGACTCCACTCAGGACACTGGCTATTATAACACCTAGACGATGGCTAAATTATATAATTTTTTAAAAATGTGAACTAATGAGTTCTCACTTTCTGCTCTCTCTTACTAGGAGATTGCCTTAATTCATGATATTGAATCTCATAGCATGGATTCCAAGCGCCATTGATGGTCAATGTTTGGGGGAAATTAGGACAAGATAGTACTCTTTGAAATCACACTGTGGATCCCTTCTGGGGCAGAGCCAAGATGGCAGCATGAAGCTAGCAATGCTCCCAGAGCTTTTCCC
This sequence comes from Macrotis lagotis, assembly GCF_037893015.1. Taxonomy (NCBI): domain Eukaryota; kingdom Metazoa; phylum Chordata; class Mammalia; order Peramelemorphia; family Peramelidae; genus Macrotis; species Macrotis lagotis. Next base: position 300,334,970 of record NC_133666.1, read on the forward strand.
TACACCACCTTAAATGAAGCCTCTATTCAGATATTAAAGCTATACAACCCACCAAAAAAAAAAAAGATTGAAACAAGTTTTTTACTGTAGACAAAGTGGAAGCTCTTCAGAGAAGGTCTGTCTCTTTAAGGGAAAAGGAGAATTAAAACCCAGCTAGTCAGGACTGCAGGAAAGCAGGTGGGAGGTTTTCAGCCATATGTAGCCCAGGTCCCAGTAGCTGGACAGCAGTACAGCTTCTGGCAATAACATAGCAAGCAGAACTGTGGGAACCCTGAGGCAACAGACAAGATTGGGTAGATTATCAACCACCGAATAGGCAGAGCCTGATCATAAAGGAGGAAATAAGCCTTTGCATAGGCAACAATGTTGATCACTGATAAGCCCGGGATCAGACTCCAGTCTCAGCACAAAAATCTTGACTCTATACTCCCTATACCCCAGGGTAGAGCTAAATAATCAAAATGAACCAAAAAAAAAAAAAAACTAAAAGAATGCTTTCCTAGAAAGCTAATATCTATGCAGAAGAAAATGCAGTGACAAATTACCTACACAGGAAAACTCAAAGAAGTGAATGAAATGAACTCAGATACAAAATCTCATAGAACTTAAAAAAAAGAACTTCAGGGGTAGCTAGGTGGCACAGTGGATAGAACACCGGCCCTGGAGTCAGGAGTACCTGAGTTCAAATCCTGCCTCAGACACTTAATAATTACCTAGCTGTGTGGCCTTGGGCAAGCCACTTAATCCCATTTGCCTTGCAAAAAATCTAAAAAAAATAAATAAAAATAAAAACAACCAACTGGAAAAAATATGTCTTCAAAAAATAAAACTGACTAACTAGAAAAGGAATTCAACTCATCTAAAACCCAAATTGAGCAACTGGAAAAGGAATGCAGCTCAGAAAAAAGTAAAATTAGCCAAATGGAAAAGGAAAGATAAAAGCTAACTGAAGAAAATAAAACCCAAAATATTAGAATTGATCAATAGAAACTAATAAACCTCTGAAACACCAAGGTTCCATCAAACAATATCAAAAAACTGAAAAAACTGAAGAAATTGCAAAGTACCTTTTAGGAAAAAAACAAACCACCTGGGAAACAGATCTAGAAGCGATAATTTATGAATTATTGGTCTACCAGAAAGCCTGGATAAAAAAAAAAAGAACCCAGAAAATATCTTTCAGGAAATTATCAGGAAAAAAGGCTAAATACCACTTGAAAGAATACACAGAACACCTCCAATAAGAGACCCCAGGATAAAAACTCCAAGGACTATCATAGTCAAATTCTGCAGTTCTCAAATAAAGGAAAAAATATAACAAACAGCAAAAAAAGAAGCCATTTAAATACAAAGAAAAGCACAATTAGAATTACACAGGACTTATCAATTTCACAATAAAGGATCAGAGGGCCTGGAATATGATATTTCAGGGGCAAAGGACCTTGGATTAAAAAAAGATTAAAAAAAAGAACTTACTACCCAGCATATTCTGTCTGGGGGAAAAGATGGGTAGTCAATGAAATAGAGGGCTTTCAAAATTTCCTGTTTAAAAAGATTAGAAGTGAACAGAAAAATTGATCTTCAAAGACAAGTCTCAAGAGATGCATTAAAAAAAAAATGAAAAAGGGTAAAACACCTTATGTATCTCATTTTTATTTTGAGCTATTTTGATTCTGCCTTGCTCATAGAACCCAGCACTTTCTCTGATGAGGGCACCTTATGCTGGATGATCCTGTGCCAGTGTCTCCCATGTGCTACCATCAATTCTTACCTTCTTAAGAGATCTTTAGTATATTTACTGGATGTAAATATTTATACTTGGGCTCTATACATTAGATACTTAGAAGTTTATAGTACAATGGGGCAGAGGGTGGGAAGGTATTTAGAAGAGTTGAACATAAATAAATTAGGAAGTGATTTTATCTTAATCCATACTCTAGTTAATGAGGGTTTCAGTACCATTATTGGGGTGCTAAAGGAAAGTAGGAGCACTCCATTCTTTGGGGAGGGCTATAACACTATGATTGAAGTACTATAGAGATAGCATAAACCATACTCTCTTCCTCTCCCTCTCTTGATGAAACAATTCCATTTTATAGTGTCCTCTTCTCTTGAATCCCCCTTCTACTTTTTCAAGCAATTCCATTCCATCCTATCTCTCTCAATAAATGCATCTTTCTTCATCTACAATCTTTCACTTATTTTCAGTCTTTCTCTCTCTCCCAATTAGCTCATTTCCTACTGCCAATAAATGTCTCCCCTATCTTGAAAAAAAATCCTTTACTTGGTCCTACCAATTAGGCTTATCATCTTATATCTCTTTTGCCCTTTAACTGGGCATCTTATTTTATATTACTTCTTATCTTATATTTCTTCTTATATTTCATCTTATATTTCTTCCATCTTTGCAGCTAAATTCCTCTTCACTGGGTGTTTTGCCTTTCTCTCCTCCCGCTCTCTTCTCAACCCCTTTATAAGGACTTCTATGCTTATCTAACCCAAACCTTCTTATTCTGACTTAATCATTCCACAAAAAACTACTCTCTAAAGTTATTAAAGCTCTATTAGTTGCCAAATTCAATGACCTTTTCTCAATCCTCATTCTACTTAACCTCTCTTCAGTCTTTGAAAATATTAATCCCTCTCTCTTCTTTGATATTATTTTCTCTCTAGGTTTTCTGGACTCCACTCTTTCCTGGTTCTTGGCTTATCTATCCAATCACTCCTTTGTCTCCTTTACTAGATCCTCTACCAGATCACACCCTCTAATACCTCAGGGTTCTGTCTTAGGTCCTCTTATCCCTCTATACTATTTTCCCATACTATTTCATTATGTTCTCATCAGCTCCCATGGATTTAAATGCTATCTTTATGCTGATGTTTCTCAAATAAACCTTGCCCACTCAGCTCTCTCTGCTATTCTCCAATCTTACATGTTCAAATGTAGATATCTCTAACTAGATATTCAGTAAACATGTTCAAAATGGAATTCATTATTTTTTCTCTTAAATTCTCTCCTCCACTCCTATTTCTATAAATGGCAATACTATTCTCCAATCCCACAGACTCACAACCTAAAAATCATCTTGCATTGCTTACTACCCCTCTCTTTCCTACCCCCAATCTGTTGCCAAAGCTTGTCCATTTCATCTTTGCAGCATCTTTCAAATAAGCCCCCTTTCCTCCTCTGACACTGCCATTGTTCTAGTGCAGACCCTCATCATCTCATGCTTAATTTATTGCAATAACCTATTGGTAGCTCTACCTGTCTTGAGCCTCTCCTCATTCTAATCCTTCCTTCAATCAACCACTAACATGATTTGCCTAAAATGCAGCAGGTCTGATCTTGTTATTTCCCCCTACACAATAAGCTCCAGTGGCTTCCTAGCCCATCTAGGATCAAATACAAAGTATTTGATATTTAAAGTCCTTCATAACTTGGCTCTCTGGTACCTTTCCAGTTTTCTTAGACCTTACTCCCTAACAACTTCTCAGTTCAGTAACACTGGAGTCCTTGCTTTCACAAGAAAGACCCCCACCCCACCTCTGATCATTTTTTCTGGTTGTTCCCCATACCTTCAACACATCATTCTGACTAGAGATTTCCCTGGTTTCCTCTGAATCTTAACTAAAATTCCACCATCTATAGGACATCTTTTCCAATTCCTCTTTATTGCACTGCCTTCACTCTGTTTATTATCTCCTATTTATCTTTTATATCATTTGCTTTATATATTTTGGACCTGGAACCAGAGAAGATACTTGATATATTTATTAGTTGATTCTTTGATTAATTGTTATTGGAAGACCTAGGTTCAAATTTTGGTTATAAATACTTCAACTATGGACAAGTCACTAAAAAGCTCTGGGCCACAGTTTCCTATAAGAGGTTAGCTTAGAAGACTCCTATGGCCTCTTCTTGCTTGAATGATCCTATTATTTTTGCTACCGTTTTCTCCACCATGGATTTCTCATTCTTAGATGGACTGATCTCAAGAACTCCAGCAAGCCTTGCAGGCTATAGAAGAAGGGTCTCTCTGGGAAGGGAATGGACAGGGCAAGTGTGACATTAGGGAGATCTCTGGAGACATTGAAATCAAATAAATCTGTCTATGGAAAACAAACTCCAAGAAAACTAATAGGTGTCCTTCTTTGTGCCTTACTATCCTCTATTTACTCCTCTTTCCCTACATTTTGCTTCCTCTGAGCTCCTCTACCCCTTACTGGGCAGTTATTATTCATTGCCTATATATTTTTCAATATGCCCATTGTCTTCAGCTGGAGTACAAACTCTGTGATGGCAAGTATCATTTTAGCAGAGGCACACTGGTCAACTGAATGGTCATCAAGGGAAATACTATTCTATATCTGCATGAGGAATAACTATTTGTTCCTGGGGTATAAGTGTTTGTTGGGTTATTTTGGAGGGAAATAAGTGTTTCACTTTCAAATTCATGAGACAAGGAAGGGAAAATCAGGCATAATTATCCATCTAAGGTTTTTGTAAAGCAGATTTCAAAAAATTCAGAGCAAGGATAAATGGGATTCCAAGGATAAAACTTCTACAAGAGAAGTCAAACCCTCAAAATTCACTCTTCCTTCATGTTTGGCTAATGGAAATTCTTTTGTGCCTACAGGGATAGTTTGACTATTTACCCTTCCTGGGTAAATAGACTCTTAGCAGTGGTAAGAATGTGTGTGTGTGTATGTGTGTTTTCTGGGGTTACTGAAATGAGTCTTCAGCTCTCACATTTAAGTTGTCATGAATAATATGAACATCAGTATTGCTTTCATTGATCTGATGATGCTTTATATCACATAGATCATATAATTAGAGCTAAAAGAGATCTTAAAATCAGCAAATCCAGCTGTTTTACATTTTCAAGTGAGGAAATTGAAACCCAAAGAAGTTACATGACTTGCCTAAAATCATGCAGATAGTAAGTCGTCATTTGAATTCCAAAAATGAAGTAATAAAATGGTGTATACTAAAAACCATATACTAAAAGTAACTTTGTGATGATATATCCACACTCTCTTTCCTCATTCATTCATTTCAGGAATGATCAGCATTTCTGAAATATCTTTTCACCATTTAATACAGCCTTTTATTTTCTTTTGAGGACAAGTGGAGTTAAATGACTTTCCCAGGTTCAGACAGCTAGTAACTCTCTGAGACTGAATTTGAACTCAGATCCTCCTGACTCCAGGGCTAGTTCTCTATCCACTGCACCATCTAGCTGTGCCACTTAATATCTTCTTTAAATATTCCCAATTGTGGGAGGGAGGATAAGCTCCTATATCATTAAAAATTAAAAGATATGTCCATGATGACCTTAGTTTCAGTGCCTCAACCAACTGGGTTAACTATCCACAAACTAATTTTTTTTATATCTTTCTTTTTTTCAATTAAAAACCTCAATGGGAAGGTGCCAAAGATTTTTGATTAAGAAAATGACATAATCAAATCTGTGTTTTATATTAGGATTGAGAGAGAGAGAGAGAGAGAGAGAGAAGATTCAAGGATGACCCCAAAACTCTGATTCTTGGGGACTGAGAGGATAGTAACATATTCAACAAAAAATAAGGAAGTTTGCTTTACTAGTTTGGTTTAGAGGAGAAAAGGAAAGTTCTTTTGGATCTGTTGAGTTTGATCTCAACAGGATAAGCAGTGGAGATTTCCAGCTGGTAGCTGACATTGAGGAACTGGAATTTGAGGGAGAAATGGGGTGGGGAGAGGGAGAGAGACAGAGACAGAGACAGAGACAGAGACAGAGACAGAGACAGAGACAGAGACAGAGACAGAGACAGAGAGATAGAGAATGTAACCTGAAGATTTCAAACCAGATCTACTCACAAGGAAGATATGTCTAGAAAAAACTATAAAGAATTGGATGTAGGAGAGAAAAACTAGGGAAGATAAAACTTCTGAACAAAGACCATGGATCTACAATTAGTTTGAAGGAGATTCACCTGCTCAGCACAAAGCACCTCCTGAATCAAATCAAAGAACAAGTATAGTTTCCAAGTACAGTGGTCCCTTCCACCCTGCAGGGATAAGGCATGGAATCCCTTGGTCCGGAAAACTTTTGTAAAAAAATTTATCCCTCTCTTCATACCAGAGAAGTCTTATTATTTTTCTTTTATAGGGAGTATATAATAACTTATTGTATAATCTGGGTTAAGTATTTGGTCCTGGGCTCTTTGTTATCTGCTGGTCTTCACATATCATTTGTAGCTTCCACAAAATTCCCCCCAAATTGCTTTAGGGTAAGTCATGATGTGGAAGGAATAACTAAATGTATCTGTACATCATGAAGTAATAGTAAACACTTACCCAAGAATTTAGAACAGTATTTACTCATTTATTCATTCATTTATTTACAAAATACTATGTTAGGCACTGGAGGCAGCTTGGTATTCTTGTCTTTACTTCTTGTCTTTACTACTTCCATAAACTCGAAGGCTGAATCTTCTTTATTATTTACTCATGACCTGTGAGTAAGAGGACCAGGGTTCAAATCCCAAATTACTGTTGGCTATCCATATTATTTTAGGCAATCACTTGATTCTCTAGGCCTCATTTCTCATCAATAAAAAGTAAAAAGATTGGATTGGGTGACCTCTCCTTCCCCTTCTAATCCCTGATTCTAAGATCTTATGTCTTCTGTCCTCAGTTTAACTGTTGAACACCTGTGTAGTGAACCTTCCACTTCCCTCATAGTGAAGCAGTTGGTGACTGCTCTTTGGGCTTATGGGTGTGACTGAAAAGGCCCAAGTTTGACCTCTAGTCCTTTCCACACTGTGCACATGTAGGGAAAAAAAAAGCTTAATTTTTGTCTTGAGGCTGTAAAGCACTTTGTGAAGAGCTGGCTCCTACTTGTGATTCTGCCCCTAATTTGCTTTTAGCCCACAGCCTTTCTTCAGAAGCAATGCCCTCCCCATTCTCAACTCCCACACCCTACTTTGGCTTTGCAGAGTTTACCAAAGCCCTTTTGTCAGGCCACATTAGTGTCCATATAGGGTTTCTTCAATCTCTTCTACTTGTCCCAACCCATCTTTAAATGTAAAACTAAGTTCACCCATCACCTGGGTGAAACTAAAGTATACATTTAAGAAGAGTTAAGCCATGACAGGTGTCAGTTGTGGAAAATTACTCTATACATGTAAAGTTAGAGAGTATGTTCTGAATCAGATCTGAGTAACTAGAAGAGAAGGAACTTTTGAGCGCTTTGCTGAGCACCAAGAATGAAATTGAAGCATAGTAGTTATAGCCACACAACTCAGAGAAAGGGATTAGCTGGGTTACTCAGAATCTTGAGATTGAATCTAGAATCAACATTGGGGAATGAACGAACAAATGAATTAAGGAATTTATTAAACACTAGCTAGTTTTCAGACACTGTTTTTTTTTTCTGGGAATGAAAATACAAATAACAAAACTGTCCCTATTTTCAAAGAGTTTAGATTCTAATGGGATAAAATAACATATAAAAGGAAGTTATGGACATTTCACTTGAAAGATCTGAAATTTTAAATCAACATCTCTAATCTTTTTTTGGGGGGGGGTTTCAGGGCAATGGGATTAAATGACTTGCTTAAGGTCACACAGCTAGGTAATTATTAACTGTCTTAGGTCAAATTTGAAATCAGGTCCTCCTGACTCCAGGGCCAGTGCTCTATCCATTGTGCCACTTAGTTGCCCTGTCTTCTTTTTTGTAGGTTCTCACTAGTTACCTCTCTTTGTTGTTCCCACAGCCACTACCCGAGTGTAAGACTTAGTTAGTGTCCAGAAGAGGGCAATCAGGATGGTGAAGTGCTTCAAGTTCATGCTATATAAGAATTGGTTGAATGAACTAGAGACATTTAGCTTGAAGAGAGAAAACATAGTGAACACATTATAGCTATCTCTAGGGATTTAAAGGGCTATTTTATGGAAGGGGTTTAAATGGGTCCCATTCAGTCCAAGAGAGTCAAACTCAGACTAGTGGGTGAAAGCTGCAGATGAAGGAAGGAATGAAATGAATGAAGCAAAGCATGAAAAATCATTTTTCAAGTGTTCACTAGGTGCCAGTAACTATCCTACATGTTGGGAATATAAATGCAAGAGGTAAGATAGTCCCTGCTCTCTTATATTCTGCTGGCCACTGAAAGTTATTTCGATCTGGGGAGCCTCAAAAATAGTGAGTTATTCCAAAGGACAGTCAATTAACAATTCCTTTTCAAAAAGTAGTGAATGTGTCCAGAACCAGGGAACTGGCAGTCCGTGCTAGGCAACAAGGCCTATGTTAAGATAGTTTGAATGAATGGTTGGATAAGGTGAAGAGTATGGTTTGGTCTGGACCTGACTAATCAGGAAGACCTAAGTTCAAATCTAGCTCAAATGCTTACTAGTTGTGTCACCCCAGTCAAGTCACTTCACCTTGTTTTCCTCAGTTTCCTCATAGATAAAATGAGTTGGAGAAGGAAATGGCAAACCCCTCTGATATCTTTGCCAAGAAAACCCTAAATTGGATTAGAAAGAGTCAGCTATGACTAAAACAACTGAATAAGCTTAATAAGATCTGGCAGGAAAGGTACATTTTTATTCAATTAATCACTGATCAAGACAGCTCAGTCCCAGAGCAGGAACTTCAAAGCTAAAAGTAAAAATGTAGCACTCTCACTCTTCCCTTTTTTCCCTCTCTTTGTCTCTCCTCCCACTCCTCTCTTTCTGTCTCTCTATCTCTGTGACTCTGTCTCTGTCTCTATTTTATTTTCTGTCCCTGTCTCTTTTTGTTTTATTAATGTGTGATAACTATGTTGGCTTAAAATGGAGAAAGCTCTGGACTTGAAATCAGGGAAACCTAAGTTTAAACCCTGGCTCAGACACTTACTAGCTGTGTGACACTCGGCAACCTGGTTGCTTCAGTTTCATCCTCTATAAAATGTGAATAATAATTGTACTTATTTTCCAAGTTGTTTAAGTATCAAATAAGATACAAACCTTAAAGCACAATATAAATGCTAATTATAATTATTATTATTATGTTTTTAGCATTACATGCATTTATAGTTCCTTCTCACTTTGTGAGAAGTCTCTTTTAACAAAGAAAACATTAAGTAAAACAGTGACCACATGAGAATGTATATGCAACATTTCATATTTATAGCATTCCACTATCTCTTTAATTTTTAATGAACAGAAATTTATCTTCTCTCTTTATTATTTCTTTCCCCATTAAAAAAAGATATGCATTTCTGGTAATGTGTGTGTAAGTGTGCATATACACAGGTAAACCAAATTCTCCTGATAGCGGTACACAAAAATAAATGTCTCTTTCTGCATCCTAAATCCATATCCTATATACATTTCTGTGATAAGATCTCATTAGGTATTAATACTCTGGTACAAATAAATTTCTCAGATTAGTTCCCTTTCACCTAAGAAGACCGTGAAGGACTGGATTACATGTAAATTAGCAAATTCTGTTAAAATGCTTTGGGAGAATTATCAAGACAAAGAATCAAGAAAGGTCAAGAACATCAAGCACTGCCCACAGTATGGAAAGCACTACAATAAGTTGCTGGTGTTGCTTTGGACTAATTTCGTGCTGGAGTCCTGGACCTAATTACAGATCCAGCCTACTAGCCTATGTGACCCTGGATAGGTCATTTCTCCCTGTTTGCCTCAGTTCCCTCAATCAGAAAACAAGCTAGAGAAGAAAATGTCAAACTACTCCAGTATCGTTGCCAAGAAAATCCAAAATGGAATCAAAAAGAGTCAGAAATGATTGAAACAACTCAACAACAACAACAAAAAGTTGCTCAGGTCAGGTATAATATCACTGAACTCTTATAGGGACCTGGTACCAAAACAGGGGGAGAGGATCCCTCATAGAATGGAGGGACATTGAAAAACAAATGTTTCTTACTTCACAATTGAAGGCAATTCTTTGCTATACTAAGCAAAAAATTGTACAGCTTGGAAGATATTGGCACAGGACCATGGTCCTGTGCCAATATCTCCCAAGCTGTATAGTCAATTCTTAAGTTCTTCAATGACACCTTCATGGTGTCCTGTTATCACTTCTTCTGACCCCCTTGTGAATGCTTGACCTATGTGAGTTCTCCATAAAATAGTTTTTTGGCAAGCATACATCTGGCATTCTAACAACGTTTCCAGCCCATTGTAGTTACACTCTCTGTAGTAATGGTGGAATGCTAGGCAGTTTAGCTCAAGAAAGGACCTCAGTGTCTGGCATCTTCTTTTGCCAGGTGATCTACAGAATCTTCCTAAGATAATTTAAATGGAAGCCATTCAGTTTCTTGACATGGTGCTGGTAGACTGTCCAGATTTAAGAGGCATATAGCAGTATATGCAAGAGATAGCATTTAGCAATAAATATATCTATATATGATAATATTTGAAATGAAGAAGATACCTAGTTCATGATAATCAAGACTGTTTTTAAAAATCCTAAATTACATAATATGACATAATCAATAGAGTGTTGGACTTGAAGTCACAGAGACCTTGGTTCAAAAATTTTACCTCTGTCATTTACTAGCCAGTTCTCTGGCTAGTGATCTTCCTACTATATTATCTTCCATCCTATTAAAGAGATGAGAGAGCTCTCAAAGATCATTGGGCCATACTTAGGAATAAATGAAGTCACTTAAACTATGGGCTCATCAGTTTTCTCAACTATAAAATAAGAATAATAATAACTGAAGTATTTATCAGAGTAATTATCATAAGTATTATCAAATCCTAAATCACAGTTTTAGTATGAACATTAAATATATTTTGTACTTTGCAAACATTAAAACTTATATAAATATCAGCTATTGTGTAGCACTTTTTCCCTTTTGTTAATTTTATTTTATTTTCAGTTCCAAATTTTCTACTTCATGCTACCTCTCCCCTTTCCATTTAGAAGGCAAGAAATATGATATTCATTATACAAATGAAGTCATGCAAAACACATTTCTGTATTAGTTATATTCCAGTGATGGTGAGGAAGCAAGACAAATAAAGAAAAAAAAATAGGCTTCAATCTGTACTCTGAATCTGTTAGTTCTGTATGTGGGGGTGCACATTTTACACCATGAGCTCTTTGGAATTGTGGTGGGGTATTTTACTGATCAGAGTTACTAAATTTTTCAAAGTTAATTATCATTATAATATTGCTGTTATTGCAGAATTATTCTCCTGTTTTGTTCACTTCACATTGTGTCAGTTTATATAAATCTTCCAAGTTTGTTTCTTTTTTTTTCTGAAACCATCACCTTCATCATTTCTTAGACTATAATAACATATAGTTTTCATTCAAATGCCAAATATGTTTGCCAAAAAGACTATTTTTATGGTGAACTCACATAGAGCAAGAGCTCACAAGTGAATCAGAAGAAATACTACAGGTTTACTCTGATGCCCTCTCTTGAGAACTTTGGAATTGGGGCAGCTAGGTGGCGAATTACCTAGCCGTGTGGCCTTGGGCAAGCCACTTAACCCCATTGCCTTGCCAAAAAACCTAAAAAAAAAAAGAACTTTGAAATTGATTGTGGAGACACTGGCAAGTACAGCCCAGCATGGCATGCCCTCATTAGAGAGGGTACTGCACTCTAGGAGCAAGGCAGAATGGAAGCAGCTCAAAGGGATCTCTAAGATGCGTAAGTTTAGAGTAACCACCCCAAGTATTCACATGAACTATTTGTGCCCCACCTGTGGTCTGATCAGCCACAAGTCAGACACACTGTGACTTGTCTCTAACAAAGTGATGTCATTTTGGTCTTTGATAACAAGGACAAGGACCATCCAATAGTTTTCATATACTACCACTTGCTTAGTCATTCCCCAATTGACGGACATCACTTCATTTTCCAATTTTTTGATAGCACAAAAGGAGTTTTTATAAATATTTATATATTGCTTGATCTCTTTGGGGTATGGTCCTAGTAGAAAAATTGCTCTTTGGGTATATACTTGGGTACAATTTTTCTTAGAGTGGGTAGACTACTTCAGTTTCACTGACAATACAATATTATACCTATTTTCTCACATCCCTTTCAGCATTTGTCATTTTTCTTTTCTCTCTTGTTAGCCAATATACTAGGTATGAGGTAGTACCTCAGAGTCTTTTAATTTACATTTCTTTAGTTAGTGATTTAGAGCTTTTTCTATAAAATTATTAATAGCTTTGATTTCTTCCTCTTAAAACTGCCTGATCATTTATCAATTGGGGAATGGCTCATGATTTTTACAAATTTGACTCAGCTCTCTATGTATTTGACAAATTAGGTCTTTATGAGTGATACTTAGTAGAATATTGTTCCTGTTTTCTTCTAATTTTAGGAATAGTGGTTTTTGTTTGTTCAAAAATTTTTAATTTTATGGAATCTAAATAATTCATTCTACTTCCTGTAAACACTCTATTTTTCTTGGTTATGACCTCTTTCCCTATCCAGAGATCTGACAGATCTTCCATGCTACCCTAATTTGTGTTGTCTAAATCAGGGTTATCCAAAATGGCCACGGGCCACATGAGATCCACAGAGCAATTTTTATGTGTTCTTCTGTGAGTTTACTAAATGCTTTAGTAAAGGAAACCAAGCTCTCTAAAAAAGGCAAATCAAAATATATTGTCTATTGTTTTAATAAAAAGTAAGGTTGGACAGCCCTGATCTAAATCATTTATTCATTTTGAATTTATCTTGGCATATGATATAAGATTTTGTTTTATGCTTAGTTTCTAATGTTCCAAACTTTTTTTTGGTTATTGTTGTTGTTATTGTTGCTGAATAAAGAGTTCTTTCCCCAGTGGCAGGTCATTCAGTACCAGATCTAGGATGAAGAGGTTTTTATTAACAATTGAGTAAGAATTGGCAGCCAGAGTGGGAAGTGAGAACAGAGGAGGATACAGGGTTAGACAGATATCAGAGGGACAAGAGACAGACAACTAGCCATGGGGCATGGGAAGAATCAAATACAGAAGTTGTCAACTAAGAATTGTAAATCCTGACACAGAAGTGGAGCCTCCCCCTACCATGACCATACCCCCATCCCCTAACCCAGGGAATTACAGCAGGGGAAAGTGAACAGGAGTTTATTTGACCAAAAAAAAAGTTCAATTTTAATTATTAACCAAAAAAAAAAAGAAACACCTTATGTAGAGTTTACTGTATGGTACTACAATCAATGCTAGGTAGAACAAGGGAAAGTTAAGATAGTTTTTGCCATAAGAAATTTTATGAGAGGGGGCAGATCCAACACCCTTACCACTAATTCCAGGAATCAAGTATGTGGCTTATCCCCAGGTCCTGTGTTATAAGGAAAGCCCCAGAAAGATTCTGAAAGATGGATCATGGCATCCTTGAAGGAGAAGTACTCAACTACCTATCCTGACATTTGGTGCAAAACAAAAATAATACTCCATATTAGTTTCAACTTTTTCAAGGCTGATCCTTAGACACAGTCTATTATCAATATAAGTTTTTACTACTTTAAAATGGTTCTATGGGATATGCATCCCACTGATGTAATCTTCAACAACTCAAAGTAATTCCTATATCCAACAAGGCTATTTGGAGGAGACTTCAGAAAAGGACACATCTAGCTTCAGGTCTAGGTACTCCTTAAGGAAAATTAGGCACTTTAAGGGATCTTCATTTAATTTTCCTAAAGAACATTTTTATCTGAAGAATAATATAAACACAGTATGAGAAAATGTATTACCATCTATCCTAGAGGAAAACATTAAAAAGTAGGTATATTTTACATCAGTCACCATATTTTCAAAAGGTTGTCTCTGAATTTGTCCATTACATTAGACTCTTGCCATGCTGGTCTCAAATCTTTATCTGCTCTACCAAAGCAATAGTACCCACCCTCATCCAGTTCCTTCACAGTGAGCTCTTTGGAATTGTGGTGGAGTATTGTACTGATCAGAGTTACTAAATTTTTCAAAGTTAATTATCATTATAATATTGCTGTTATTGCAGGAATTATTCTCCTGTTTTTGTTCACTTCACATTGTGTCAGTTTATATAAATCTTCCAAGTTTGTCTCTTTTTTTTTTCTGAAACCATCACCTTCATCATTTCTTAGAGTATAATAACAGGACTTCAGATCTCTCCCTTCTTTATACTCTTGTTGCACTTAGAATATGAACATGTTTATTTGCAATCTTATGTTAATCTTTAATGCTTAAAATGTGTTCATTTTTTTTCTCTTCCATAAGACTATAAGCTCCTTGATGGTAAAGTCCAGATCTTCTGCTCTTTTATGTCTTCCAGAAGCACAGAATTTGACAAGAGGAGTAATCCTCTTGATAAGCTGATTGATTTACTTGAAATTCTCCAATTTGGAACAAAATAGTGAGAATACATGGAAGAATTCAGGAAAAATTAGATGTGAGCCTTAGATCACATAGGGAAGACTGGTTTTAGAGACACTAGTACTATATAGGTACCTGAGGTCAAGCCCTGGTTGCTCCATATTAGTTATAGCCTTAAATGTGTGGGACTTGCACTCTACTGACAAAAATTAAAAAACAAAAGTTCTCAACCATGGAATGCTCCCTTTTTTGGCTTTATATGCCTTTGGACCTACATATACTATCTGTAAATGCTTACAGATTGCTTGACTGTTGGACCCTGGAACATCTCCATACTACATTGAGACATGAAGTGATACTTCAGGGGGCGGCTAGGTGGCGTAGTGGATAAAGCACCGGCCTTGGAGTCAGGAGTACCTGGGTTCAAGGGCCTCAGACACTTAATAATTATCTAGCTATGTGACCTTGGGCAAGCCACTTAACCTCATTTGCCTTGCAAAAACCTAAAAAATAAAGAGAGATACTTCAGTAGAGATTTCAACTCCTGCTCCAGATATATTTTACAGAAAATTAACTGTGTTTGAAATTGTATTAGTTCTTTAGGATCACATAGTTGTTCCTTGGTCCCATTGAACAGTAACTGGCTTCAAGTTTGGTGACCTGAAAGACCCATATCTGAGGACTAAGCTATATCCCAAGAGAATAACATTTCACCAAAGATGAGATGACTATTTTCCTTCCTTGGATGCTTAGTAGACTGGTACCTGGAAACCTCTTCCATGTGTGGTTATGATTCAAAGTAAATGATAAATGGCAATGTTTACACAGGATGAATGAGGGAGATTACTCTGAGGCATCACCCTCAGGTAATTTCTCCCTACTGAATCAGCTAGGAATGATTGATAGATTCCTATTTGATACAGTGGCTGAGTATGGTATGCCAGAGAGATTAGATAATGACTTAGATGTTTAGCCACTGAGGGATCATCCCTTTCTGTTACTATGAGGCAGTGAGTTAGTGGGGGAGTGGGGAGGTGATCAGGGAGTGGTTGCAAGAAAGAGAAGAAGACCTTCAGGACTTAAACATGCTGTTATACAAGTTTAGAGACTAGACAGTGGTTCCATTTGATTTTTAAGCTTCTAAGGTCAGGTGCTACTTTTGCTGCACTTTGTAGGTGCCTCTTAGAATTGAGGTGCAACAGTATTAATTTCACCCAAGGTGCAAAAAGTTCTACTTGTCCTCATCTATAATGACTCTGTGATGTGGAGTTGTGGCTTCGATAGATTGTGTGGTGATTTCAGTAGGGTTGTTTTGATTTGTCACAGGGGTAGAAGGTTGTTTGGCTGTTGCTGTGGTTGGATACAATGAGGAAACAGTTGTTGAGACAGGACCAAGTGTAGAATCAGAGGTACAGGTGACAATGCCAGACTTCCCATCAATGTGAAGAGTGATGCTGTTGTGAGGAGTGAGTTTGTCAAAATGGACAAAGTAGAAGACGAGCCCTACAATCACTGTAGTCATTAGACAGGCCAACATACACACCAGAAGTGTTCCCCACCAGGGTGTTGAGGGCTTTGTTTCCACCTACAAGAGATTAAACAAAGCATGTATTTCAATGAATTTCAGAGGGTGCAGTTATCTTGGACCAGGTTGGTCCTTATAAAAAGGAAGTGTAGAAAGCTACCCAGTCAATCATATTTCATACCTTGTCCCAGTGCCCAGAAGTCCTACCATTAGTCATTTTTAAGCACTGAAGTCCTCCACTAAAATGTAAATATGTTGTTGGATGTAAGCTTCTTGAGAGTAGGGATTGTTGCATTTCTTCTGGATTCCCAGAGCTTAGTACAAACCCTTGTACAGAGCTGAATGGGTGCCATTGGAGCTATTAACATATGGGCATTAGTTTAATCAATTTATCCTGAGCAACGATCAGACTCTTAAAGAAATGGTGCAGCACAAGTATGGTTTATAATAGAGTGGACAATGTCTGTGTGTGTGTGTGTGTGTGTGTGTGTGTGTGTGTGTGTGTGTGTGTGTGTGTGCTGGGGGGGGATTTGGGTGGAGGGGGCCAAGTTCCTAAACATAGGAGGTTTTCTAGGATTTGGGGGGAACTTAGGATCCAAAGGATAATATAAAGGCAGTGACTACCCCAAAGGGCATTATAACATAGAGTAGAAAACACTAGAAATGGAATTAAGAGTGGCAAAGAAAATATTGTGAAATTCTATTAGAATTATCTCCATCTCCAATTCTGTACTATTCCCCAATTCCCCAGCTGTATTTGGGGTCATCTCCAGTCACCCTGATCTGCACTCCACCCACTCTACCCAGATAGCTCTGGAGGAGAAAGGGAGACTGGTGACTTTGCACAGACCTCCCTCTCTTAAATACAATTCACTTGCAAGTCATGGCATCACCCTCCTGATGTCATGATCCTCTTTGAGAACAAAAGACAAACAACAATATCTGAATCCCCATTTTATGTGCCACCCCAGGACTTAAAATTATTACCCATATGGGTTTCAATCCTTTGTCACATGCTCCACAGAGACTGTGAGTTCCTGCATATGGACTGACTGGATTCATGGTTAACTGCAAGAAAAAAATAATTGGTAAGAAACGAAATTCATTTAAAGAAGTAAATGTCTAGGTCATGTCCTACTGCAGAGCAAAACTAAATTCTGTTCTTGGAGTCTTCTACTCCAAATCCAGGACTATTTCTAATTTCACAAAGCCTTTTTTCATGACTATGAACACATCTTCCTGCCACTCCTAAAATTGAAAGACTAGCCTTAAGCCCTGATAATGATTGTAATGATGATCTCAGCGGAATTAAGTGTTACTCACAATTAGTACTGCTGGGCTAGATTCCCAAAGAATTTCTCAAAGGACCAGATACCAGAAAATGGACCAGACAATTTACATGTTTAAAAATAAACTTAACTAACATTTATAGAATACTTTAGGATTTATAGCATAAACTCTTCACAACAACCCTGTGAAATAGGAGAAGGGGGAATTAATTATTCCCCTCTCACAATTTGTTGTCTTTTTTCTGCCCAATTCCTTAACACTTTCCTTTGAGACATGAGAGATGTTAGATGTCTCCAAATAGACTGTAAATTGTTTGTTTATTCTGAACATATAGCACAGTGGTACCTTAGACATAACAAGCACTTTGAAATAGATGTTAATTGGAAAACATTATCTGCATGATTACAAAATCAATACAAAATCAATAGTTAAAAAAGTGAAAAATTCAAGCAAAAAGTTGTTGAACATGTCAGTACAAAGATATATTCAATAGATATCACATCATTAGTTTGACAGTTTTGTTGTTGTTATATAATTTTATAATCTAAGTACTTTTAAAAATTGACTGCACTGAATAAATGTTCAACATCAATGAGATTATGTATTTTCAATTCATAACAAATTTTCTAATCAACTGTTTTCCTATCACTATATTCTTAAACATAAAAGAAATGATTTTACTTTACAGTGTGCCTGATTTTTGATCATTTGATTTTTCTTCCAACTTTGTTAAATATAAATTCATTACTAAATGTATCAATCACATCACAAAGGCATTAGAATTCTCATTGTCAATTTTTATTGTTGTTTGTTTTTAAATAGTCAAGCAGAAAAAGCACCACACACTTGGAAAATTCTAGAATTTTCCAGAATGCACTGTGGGGGCATGACAGCCTTGAACAAATCATTTCAACTTCAACTTTCTGGACCTCAGACTTAGTGATCATTAAGGAAAGTCACTTCCAGTCCTAAAATTTTGTTAATCAATGAGTTGTATTCTAAACTATAAATGCCCCCCCTGGAGAAATCCTCAAAAGTTATTACACAATTTTTGCATATCAGGTGTTTATACAAAGAATTACAAATTATCCTGAGAACACAATCAAAAATTCAGTGAACATTGCTATCAAATTATAAATTAATTAAAAATTTTAAATCCATCCTTCACACAACTGCCAAAATAATCTTCCTTATTGGTAAACCCATAAGTTCAAAGTTCTTCAGTTATTTCCTATTGCCTATGTAATAAAATGAAAACTTCTTGACATAAGTTGTAATATGGGATTCTCCATATTCTGACTCCCATATTACTTTTCAACTGAATTTTGTGCTTCTCTATGTACTAGACATAGTAGGCTAACTCCCATCCCCCAATTTAATCCAGTACTCTCTGATCTTTGTATTAATGCAAACTTGTCAAAGCTATGCCATGAAGAATAATTAGAAAACATACTACTTCTCCATCTCTGCCTTTTGAAATGCCACCTCTTCTAAGAAGCCTTCATGATCTCCCCTGGCAGCAGGACATCATTCCCTCCTGATATTTTCATAATTTCACTATTTTCTACAGCATTTTGTCTGACTATTCCTATCACATTCCATTTTGTATCATTTGTTGTATTCTCATCCCTAAACAGAGTTTTGGCTTAATAAATATTTATTCTGTGATGGATTGGAAAGGATTAAAACTAAAAGTAAAGAAATTTAAAAAGAGGACCTGAACTGGGTAGTAGAAATAGGAATGGAATAAAGGGGGAAAATGTTAGAAATACTGAAAAATTCATACACAGAAACCAGAGGGATCAAAAATGACAGACATTTTTACCTGAATAAGATAATAATAGGTTTAACAGAAATAGAAAAAGGTAGGAAAAGATCCAGCGTGAAGGAGAGAAGATAAGTGTGTTGAGATGATTAATTCCATTTTGAGCATTGAGAATTTGAAACACTAATGAGACATAAGTAGACCTGAATATTAGACATTATTAGACAATAGGAAATGGGGGTCTGGAATTTAAAGTGAGATCAGTACTGAAAATAACATGACATTTCCAATCAGTGGGTTCCTGATATAATATCAAGTTTATAAAAAAAGTTTAATACATCATTTTAAAATAACATTGAAGTGAAAATGATCATATCACATAGTTCCCTGAATAGTTGCTTAGATTTTCTTCATTACCAATGGTAAAATAAAAATGATTTTATTTATTTCATAACATTATACTTAAAATGTAATTTGATTTTTCTGAGATAAAACACTATAAACAAGGGCTTTGGGCATGTTAAGGAAAAAGCATTGCACCAGTTTTTAATTCTGGCTCTGACACTAATTAGAGGTATGACCTTAAGCGTGCCACTTCCCCTAGATAGACTTCAGATTCTTCATTTGTTAAATGATTCATTAAGTGAAGCAAATAACCTTTAAGATTTCTTCTAGCTCTAAAGTTCTGATGCCATGAAAATAATCAAAATGCTATTTATTACACTTACCAGCTCAACCTTACTTTGTTCAATGTCCTTATGATACTTCTGTCGCTCCTCATCCATGAGGATGGTAGTAATTACTTCCCAGAAATTTCCCTTTTCCTTTTATAGATTTGAAGTTGAGAAATCCTGAGTTTACTCAGCATCAGATGAAGAACAAAACTCCTATTCGGGTGTGGATTATGTAAAGTATAGCTACTTCTCTTTGTGAGCTGCACCTTTTGGAAAAATTGCCAAACATTTAAATGATTCGATCAGAAAATATATAACTCATGTATGATTAGGGGAAATGGTCATGGAAACATGCTCTATTCATTCTATTAGGACTAAAAAAAATCATTTGATTCTTGTCCCCCCAATTCATCTCCACCTGATAAGAATTTAACTATAGTTTTAAAAGGAGCCCACAAAAAAAATAAACTCCTGGTTTTTAGTATTATATGAAAATACTGACAGAACACTAGACCTAGAGTCAGAAAGACACAGTCCCATCTCAAAAAAGTGCATGTCCTTCATGAGGAAGGTCTTTCCTGACTGTCCTTCAAAACATTGGAGAACATAACTTTTCAGGGACAAAGAAATTGAAAACTAGCATAAACTGGTGATTTTGGTTCATTTATGGTTATTCTCAAAGTTGTGAAAGTTTATGGGTTTTGGCATATGAGAAGATAGAGGTTAAGATGTAAATTTTAATATATTCATTTTCCTAAGTGAAGAACACTGTAAGCTTAAGAGTCACCCAGCAGTTTTGACATTTCTCAACCACATATCAGGTTCTTATAAATAAATAATGGCTAACAAAATCTGCTCACACACTGATGCAAGTGTATTATATGGGATCCTTAAGACAAGAGTAAAACTATGTTCAGAAGTTTGCCCTCTCACCATCTTCCTAAGCTACAAAAGGCCTGGGGTTTTAACAACTGGCATGTTTCAACACAAAATGGATTTTGCTTCCTTGCTTAGCTAGCATGAGACAAGATGAGACACCTACACGGTAATTGTCCAAGCCAAAAAAAAATGAACAAAAAAATTACAAATTTTTAGTTGACTGCAGGCTCCACATATGAATCATCAGTGTGATAAAGCTGCCCCCCCCCAAAAAAAAGTCAAAATGAGCTTTGGTTATTGAAATCACAGTATTTGACATTCTATAGCTAATTCAGATATGTGAAATTCTTTCCATATTTTGTTTTCTTTCAGTCTTATAGCAATTCTGTGAAGTAGATGCAGGATAAATATCAGAGGCATTATTATCTCCTTATATCCATTTGACAGAAACCAAGACTAAATCACTTGTTCATGATCACAGAAAGTGTCAAAATTTGAACTCAGATCATCCTGATTCCAACTCTAACAGTCTATCCACTCTATAAAAACATAGATACATATATATATGTGTATATATATATATATATATATATATATATATATATATATCTCCTAGGCAATCCTACTGTATTCTATGTTGTTCATATCACATCTAGAATGTATGTAATTCTACACTTCACATTGGATTGCAAAATGAGCATATCTAGAAGGATGAGCTGAGTTCTCAAAACCATCTTATATGTAGAACAGTTACAAGAATTGTGGATAGGAACAGAATACCTGTCTTCAAAAATTGTGGATAGTAACAGGATATGTGTCTTCAAATAGTTTTCATGTGGAAGAAGGATTTGATTTATTGAGTTTAACTAAGAACTAAGGACTAGGACCAAATGGTGAAAGTTGCAAGAAGGCAGATTTTTGATTTAGTAGAAAAAAAGACTCTAAAACAATTATTCGGTCATTTTCAGTGATCCTGTTTGGAGTTTTCTTGGCAGAGATTCTGGGGTGCTTTGCCATTTCTTTCTCCAGCTCACATTCCAGATGAGGAAACTAAGGCAAACAGGATTAAGTGACTTGCCCAGGATCACACAGCTAGTATGTGTCTGAGGTCACATTTGAACTCATGAAGATGAGTCTCATTCTAAACCTGGAAATCTATCCACTGCTCCACCTTTTACAACAATTAGAGTAACCCCCCCAAAAAAGGTAGCTTTGTGAAATGAGTTCCCCCATTATTGCAAGTAGTCAAGCAGAGATTTGATGATCTACTTAAGATAAGTGATTATATAAAAGAAGGGTTGCTCCAAGGATGAAGAAGCCGAATCAGCTAACTTTTAAGATCTTTTGTAAATGAAATTTCTATGATTTAATTTGACATTTGTCTAAATGGTGTAAACTCCTTGAAAAAAAAGACCATCTCTAACATTATTATCTAACAGAGGGTCTACTAAAAAGCAGGCATTTTAATAAACAGTTTTAATGGACTGATTTTCGCAAAATGAGGAAAATATTCTCTAAGGTAACTTTTTTATTCTAAAATTCTGTTTTACAAAAAATTCATTGGAAAGGGCAAGTTTTAGGGTATGACACAAAATGGAAATATGTCCTCTAATTTGTTCCAAAAATGTTTTTTTCCTATGTTTTATTGTCTTGATTAGGCAACCCCTGCCTCGCCTCCATTGCCTCTATTACCAGGGAAGGGGGGGAAAAAACTTAAATATCTGTGCTCCCAAAACCTTTGTGATTAAAACAAACAAACAAACAAAAAACAATAGATATAGTACAGACCCTAGAGGTAGACTGAGGTGAAGCAGGGAGAACTATCTACAGGTTGGAGAATGAGTGTAACAACAATTTGAGAAACTGTCTTGACCTCATAATGATAAGAAGACCCCTTGCCTAGAAATCTACTCTGAAGTATATATCTGGACCAACTCCTGGAATAATCCTGGTTTGGAAATTAAAGATTTTTATTAAAAACCATTAGAAAAAGCAACAATTATGTTTTTTCATGTCAACAAATGATTTGCTGGTTCCTAATTCTATGCCTAGTCATTTATAATATATTATAGTCTAAATCATGTTTTGAATCTATTTTGGTATACTTAGAGAACCCTAGAAAATCAACTAAAAAACTATCAGAACCAAATTAAACTACATTATAAAGTGGTAGTCATCAAAGCAATTTAGTGTTGGATAAAAAATAGAGTGCTTGATCAATGTAATATGCAATGTATAAAAGGACAATTGGATGGCACAGTGGATAGAACACTGGGTTTGAAACCAGGAAGACCTAAATTCAAATCCAGCCTCAGATATTTTGTAGCTGTGTGACTTCAGGGAAGTCATGTTACTCTGTTTTTTTTTAATTTACTCATCTGTAAAATCAACTGAAGAAGGAAATGCCAAACTACTCCAGTATCTTTGCCAAGAAAATCCCAAATGGGGTCACCAAGAGTCAAGCACAATGAAATAATTGAACAACAAAATACAGAAGCAAATAAGCAGAGTAACATTGAGTTTGATAAACCCTGGAAAGTCACCTAAAAATTTCATTCAGATACTTTAATAGATCTGTGATCTCCAACATGAGGATAATTCATCAACTGGTACATGTTATAACCAATCCATCTCTCATCATTCAGTATGAATCTCAAAAAAATGAGTGCAATTTGGGACAATACAGGATTTAACTTTACAGAATTTGGGTTACTATCCTATTCCCTGTCATTTATTTTATGAACTAAATTGGATTTCTTGTAGCCTCAGTTTCCTCATCTATAAAATTATAAGATTAGATAATGTCTGAGATCCTTCCAGTTCATGATCCTATGGCACTTTTTTTAATCCATAGAATTAGTGAATTTAACTGTATAATTTCTTAAGACTTTTCTTGATTTCTATTCTCTGAGCCTTTACATAATTCTTGATGGAGCTAGTAGAGACATCGCCTGTTCTAAAAATATTCATTTTATTGATGAGAAAAAACTAAGATTTAGAAAAATTAAGTGATTTATCCAAAATCACACAGAGAATAAGTGGCAAAGCAATGATGTGAACACTACCTCTAATTCTTATTCTAACAGGAATCAGTTACTGTTCATTGGTTTTGTGAACAGTTAATTTTGAATAATTTTTCTGTGTCTTTAAGAGCAGAGTTGGTGGGTGAGGTCAACTTTCACATAGATATTAAAGACCTCCTTTTAATGAGTCAAATTAACAATAGTAAAGCAAGCATTGAGAAAGCCTCAAATATAAACAGATACAAAAGCTTGCCTTCTTAATAGACCCTAGGGTTATCTCAATGTTTTGTGAAAGGTCAAAAGGTGAACCCTCAGTAAAAAGGATAGTACTATAAATGGAAATAAATGCAAAGCTATTGAAGGAAGGTATATGGGGCTGGGTCCAAGCAGATTCCAGCTGTGAGTAGTAGGGAAAGCAAGTCTTTTATAAGGGATTGGATATAGGAGGCAGGATGGTATGATTTCTATAGGGACTGGAAGCCCTAGAGGATGAGTTTTATTTGGTAGTTCACCAAGATGAGATTGTGCATTGTTTGGAGTTTCTATGGAGGTTAGGGTTCATGTCCTTAAAAAAGGATAGTCAATGGGGCTTTAATGAGCAACAATGAAACTCAGACCTGGATCCAACATTTTGAAGGTCTTTAGTATAATTTTTAGGGCACTTTTTTATTTTTATTTTTTGCAAGGCAATGGGGTTAAGTGGCTTGTCCAAGGCCATACAGCTAGGTAATTGTTAAGTGTCTGAGGCCGGATTTGAACTCAGGTACTCCTGACTCCAAGGCTGGTGCTCTATCCACTGTGCCACCTAGCCACCCCTAAGGTCACTCCTTTTACTGAAATGTCTGATATTTATTTCTCCAACCTCATCTAGAGATGCCCCCACCTCTTCCCAGATCAGATCCTTCATTGATTGTACAAACTAGAGATAATGTTTGAGATCCCACCTTCTGATAGACAAAGTATAACCCCCCCCCAATAGGCTCCATTTGGGAAGGTTGATTCTCAAGCTGGTTACCCCCCCATACACACACACACACACACACACACACACACACACACACACACAAAATCCTTGAACTTAGAGAAATATCAACAAATGTGTATGTTAATCTGGTTTTGTTTTGCTCTTTCTCAAGGTCAAAACTCTAGTAACTTTTATATGAGGACAAACTCTGGGAATGTCAACACATTTATTTTTATAGGTCAAAACTGGTAACTTTTATAAGGACAAACTCTGGGAAGGTCAACACTTATCTATTTTTATAGATCAAAACTCAGTAAAAACTCCTCTTCATTTTGGGGTACTCCTTCACAGTTTGGATTGGATTAGGAAATAGAAATTTCTATTTCTACAACACCATCATTCTTTCAGGAATGAAGAAGGAACACAGGTAAACAATCTAGCAATCATCTTTGACTCCTCATTCTAGCTCACTGCCAAACCCAACCATTTATACTCAGCTATCATAATACAGGCCCTCATTACCTCTTACCTTACCTCACTGAAGAATTTTAGAATTGATTAATGCCCTCATCAGTGAGGACGACTCTATGAGGAAGGCAGAATTGAAGTAGCCCAAAGGAAACATGACATCTGTAAGTTTAGAATACCCACTCCAGGTGTTCACATGGACTATTTGTGCCCAACCTGTGGTACAGCATTCTGAGCTCATATTGGTCAGATCAGCCATAGTAGGACATACTGTAATTTGTCTCAAATATTAGTGATATCATTTCAGTCTTCTTTGCTAACAAAGGACAAGAACCAACCAACCAACCAACCAACCAACCAAACACCTCTTACCTGGCCCATTACAATAGCCCCTAACTCATTTCTGCAGAGTTAGTTTCTCCCCCTCTTAAAATCAATTCTCTACATAGCTGTCAAATTGATTCCTAACTATATTGCTCTTCTCAAGAAACTTCAATGACTCATCTTTGTCAGCAGACAATACAAATTCCTTTGACCTTTACAAAAACCCTTCACAAGCCTCCCAGCAGCCTTTCTTCCCAGACTTTCTTCCCAAACCTATGATGTCTTCTACTTCTTCCTACCCTCTCCCCACCCATCCAAAATACACATAAAATCAATGCTCCAATCACATTTGTTTTTGTAATGTTCTACATGAACAACATTCCATTTTCTGCCTCTTTGCTCCCTCCTCACTTCTATCTATTGAAACCCCCTTTTCCCTCAAGATTCAGTTCAAGTGTTTCCTTCAAGAAATCCTTCTGTATTCACACAGGTTGATAGTGTCTCTTCCCCAAATTGTTGTGCATATATCTTGCAAATATTCTGTGTTTACTTGTTTGTGAACATTTTGTATCCTATAGTTTCTTGAGGGCAGAAACCATCTTACTTTGTAGCACACTGTTTAACACTTCTTATCCAAACAGAAGCAGCTAGATGGTGTAGTGGATCAAATCCACCACTAGGAGTTGGGAAGACCTAAATTCAAACTCAGCCAGACACTTAGAAATAATTGTGTGGGGCAGCTAGGTGGTGAAATGGATAAAGCACCAACCCTGGAGTCAGGAGGACCTGAGTTCAAATTGAACCTCAGACACTTAGCTCTGTGACTTTGGACAAGTCACTTTAATGCCATTGCTTGTAAAAATCCAAATGAAAAAAAAATAACTATGTGACCCTGGACAAGTCATTCAATATCTGTCTGCCTCATCTGTAAAATGATGATAATAGTAGTACTTAACTCAAAAGGTTGTTGTGAGGATACACAAATGAAAGAATATTTCTAAAGTTCTTAGAAATCTTAAAATACTACATAAATACTAGTTACATAAATACTAGCTATATATAGGCACTTAATAAATGCTTGTTGATAGATTGATAGAACTACATCTTCCCATGTAGGAATATAAACACTTAACCTTATTAAGTCCCCTTTCATTTCCCTTTATTGTTTACCTTTTTATGTTTCTCTTGAGTCTTGTATTTGAAAGTCAAATTTTCTATTCAGTTCTAGTCTTTTCATCAAGAATAATTTTGACAGGCCTATTTCATTGAATATCAAATTTTTTTCCCCAAAGGATTATACTAAGTTTTGAAAAGTGATTTTTGACTATAATATTATTTCATATTCCAAGTCCTATGATACTTTAATGTAGAAGCTGCTAAATTTTGTGTCATCTTGACTGACTCCACAGTACTTGAATTATTTCTTCCTGACTGTTTGCAGTCTTCTTTTTGACCTGGGAGTTCTGGAATTTGACTATATTAATCCTAGAGTTTTCATTTTGAGATATCTTTTAGGAGGTGAACAGTAGAGTCTTTCAATTTCTAGTTCAACCCCCCCCCCCCCCCCGTTCTAGAATATCAAGACAATTTTTCCTGATGATTTCTTAAAAGATGATGTCTATGTTCTCTTCTTGAATCATGACTTTCCACTGGTCCAATAATTTTTAGATAATTTCTCCTGGAACTATTTTCTAGGTTAGTTGTTTTGCATTGTCTTTTTTTTTCATTCTTTTGGGGGCTTTTATTTGTCATGTCATTATTAACACTTCCATTTGCTGAATTCTAATTTTTAAGAAATTATTTTTTGCAGTGAGCATTTGTACCTTCTTTTCCATTTGTTCAATTCTACTTTTTAAGGAGTGTTTTTCTTCAGTAAAAGTTTGTACCTCTTTTTTTTCATTTAGCCAATTCTGCTTCTTTTGGGGGGGGCAAGGCTATGGGGTTAAGTGACTTGTCCAAGGTCATACAGCCAGGAAGAATTCACTTGTACTGGTACTGGAAACTTTTTCCCCTTAGGGGGGGTTCATTTATAGTTTGTCCAAATTCTTTTTTCTAAGAAAGGGTTATTTAAGTAATATATTTCCTTTTATGCTAACTTGAGCAATTTATATTTTTGTAAACATTCATATATTTCACTATTGTCAGTTTTATCATATAATTGGACAAAATAATTCCTGATAATTACTTTCCTTTCATATTCATTGGTGGTATATTCATCCATTTCATTTTTGGTACTAATCATTTTGGTTTTGTTATTTCTTTTTTAAAATCAAAGTAATATTGGTTTGTCTATTTTATTATTTTTTTCATAAAACCAGCACCTAGGTTTTTTTAAAAAAGATCATTTTTGTTTTATTACTTTATTTTTATTAATCAAATTTCTAATTTTTCAAGTTTTCTAACTTGATGTTTATTTGGATATTTTAATTTGGTTCTTCCCAGTTTTTTTAGTTGCATACTCAATTAATTGATCTGTTTTTCCTCCCTCTTTTTTGATGTGCAAATTTAGAAATATAAATTTTCTGTCAAGTATTGATTTGGCTGCATCCCACAAATTTTGATATGTTATCTTATTGTTCTCATACTTTTTAATGAAATTGTTGATTTTTAATATGATTTATTCTTTGGCCCAATGATTCTTTAGGATTAAATTACTTAGTTCTGATTAATGTTTTAATCTATGCTTCCACAGCTTTTTATTGAATGTGATTTTTATTTTTAAGTTACATTGTGGCCTGAAAAGGATGCATTCAATATTTTGAGTTTTCTGCCATTAGTTTGTGAGGTTTGGGATTTTGTTTTTTTTTTTTATTTTTTTGCAAGGCAATGGGATTAAGTGGCTTGCCCAAGGGCACACAGCTAGGTAATTAAGTGTCCTAGGCCAGATTTGAACTCAGGTACCCCTGACTCCAGGGCTGGTGCTCTATCCACTGTACCACCTAGCCCCCTAGTTTGGGAGGTTTTTTTTTAATGCCCTAATAAATGGTCAGGTTTATTTTATGAAGGTGCCATGTACAACTGATAAAAATGTACACTTCATTTTTCCAAAGATCTATCATGTGTATCTTTTTTAAAAACTCCATTCATCTCTTTAACATCTTTTTAATTTTATTTTATAATTAGATTTATCTAGCTTTATGAGAGGAAAGTTGAGGTCCTCTACTTGTAGATAACTTTGCTATTTCCTTTCATAGTTCATTTAACTTTTCCTTTAAGTATTTGGATACTCTATCATTTAGCTCATATAGGTTCAATATTGATGTTATTTTTTAGTAAGATTTCTTTCCCTGTTCATCTATCTTATTGAGGTATGGCTTGGCTTTGCTTTTGCTTTGTCTGAGACAATGAGGCTACTCCTATCTTTTTTCCTTTAACTAAGATACAATTGATCCTTTTCCAAACCCTTATTTTAACACTATTATGGGTCCCTCTGTTTCAGTTGTGTTTCCTATAAACAGTATATTGTTGATTTCTGGTTTCTAATCCATTCTTCTAGTAAGAGAGGGGCTCAATTCAAAATTTAAACCTTTTGAATCATCCTCATGAGTTGAATCAGTTCAGCTTCCTGCCTGGAGTCAAGCTTCCTTTTGGAGATTTCTAAACCTGAGGTGGACATGCTTTGGTTTCTTTCTTAGGAGCATAGGGAGGGGGGTGGGTTGAAGTTTCCAAGTCAGAACTGCTCTGGGGTTCTGGTGGAGCTAGGGAAACTACTGGAGTTGGAGGTGCAACTGGAATTGGGGGAGCTACTGAATTTGGGGGCCTGTGTAGCATTATGTCGAGAATATCTGTCTCTTAAGTTTCCTTCATTTATTGGAGATTTTGTCACTAATACTTTTCCTTTTTTGATAAGTTCTTGGAGGCTTGCTAATGCCATAAAAGCTTGAACATAGCTAGCTTCTGTAATTCTCCCTGTCTTTCTACAGAATCTGTCTAATTCTATCATAACTTTTCATTGCAGAGTGTCATGATTTGGCCAGTTTTCATCTCCTTTTAGATGGTACCTAGGCCAATCCTGTGTGCAAAACTTTATTGAGATATTTCTTTTTTAAAACTTGCAAGTCTAATTCCTTCCAATGAGATAGCTCCTGATCCAAAGTAGTTGCCTTTGGTACTGAGTAAATCTTTCCCATATTTTAATTCTCCTAACTTCTAGATAAGGAAACACACATCAATGAGATTTACAGCTAAACCACTCCACAGTGGGATAAACCAAATGCAGACTGCCTCTAGGTGCTCTGTCTGACTTCAGTAACACCAGGCACCCCCACCTTTAAGGGTGCCAGCACCTGGGACACTAGGTCCATGCTAATCTCTAAACATCTCAACCTGTACCCTTTCTCAAGAGGACATGCAGGGAACAACAAGCAGAGGAAGGAGAGCTCCAGATCCAATAATTTTCCTACTTTTCTACTGGAGCTTGCCAGTGGGTCTTGATCCAGCTTCCCAGTCTGGGCAAAGAAAGAATCCCTTCGATGGTCAACAAAATGTAGCCGCTGATTTGTTTCTTGGGTTGGGTTCTGCCCTGTGGGGAGAGTCACAACTCAGACTCAAAAATGCCGGTTTTGGAAAAAAAATAGAGGTCTATTAAAGGAAGTTACAGCATATTAAGAAAGTGATAGAAAAGTTAGAAAGAGTTTTAAGAGAAGACGACGCAGAGTGTTGAGTGACTTTTGGTCATGCCAGCTGGCCAGGGTTCCAAAGGAAACTGGAAGAACAAAAAAGAGAAAGAGCTCCTTTTTTCTTCTCCTTAAGTTCTCTCCCAGAGTCCATGGGAGGGGGTAGCAACCTGGGAGTGACCCAAGTCCATTATTGGAGATTTTGCCTTTTGGGGAGGGGTCTTTTTTGGGTGATCTTCCAGGGCCAGTGTGTTCCCTGGCTGCCCCAGAAAAACAATACAATTAAAGTTGAAGGTCAGGCCCTCGGGTGTGGTCTAAATTAGATGATAAAGGAAGGAAGATTCCTTTACAATGCAAAGTTTGTCTCCAACTGATCTCATCAACCCCTATGCCCACATTTCTCTGGATCAAATTCATCCACATACACCCACAGTTGTGATTGTAACTGGTTTATTTCACCTTTCTTCTGTTAATCCTTCTCTTTCCTTCTCCCCCTCCTTAATGTCAGTTTTGCTTCTAAGCACTCCCTTCCCTAATCTGCCCTCTTTTTTATTGCCCTATACCCTTTCTCTTATTCTCTTCCCCTTCTACTTCTCTGTTGAGTATAGATTTCCAAGCACAATTCTGTGTGTGTGTGTGTGTGTGTGCATATATACTCTTTGAACCAATTCCAGTAATAATAAGATTCAAGCATTACCCGGAACCCTTTCTCTTCCATTATAAAAATTCTTCCTTGTGTGCTTCTTTTATGTAAGATACATTTCCGTTCGTCCTCTCCCTTTTCCCCCGCTCATTGTTGTTTTCAAAACTTGTTCTGAGAGTTCTAATCTAATGAGAACATAAAGAATTGAAGTTAATGGCAGTTCAGTAGTCAGATAACCAAAGATTTTACCTACTTATTTAATTTAAAATTTTTGTTTGTTTTATTTTTTAGTCTATATCTGAGGTTCAATCTACATGAAAATTTCCACTGTAAAAACTCTCTCCAACAAACTTTCCAACATAGATTTATCTATACTTTTCAGTCTAAGAGTATTCTTTGGGAGCACAGAGAAGTTGAGAAACTTGCTTAGTCATATAGTTAAGTATGTATCAGAGGCAGAATTTAAGTAAATATAACTCCATCGAACTGGTTTGATTTTCTCATTTCAAAAAGAGAAGGTGCTTGGGCCAATTATAGAGAATAACTGGTTTGGTTTTTTTTAGGTTTGACTATGAGTATCCTTGAAAGATTAGCCCCAAGTTATGACCATACTGATAATTTCATTTTAATTAACTATACACCCACTCATAATTATTGGGCAAACTGTGATCCATGAATCATAGAAATGGCAGAAACTTTGGAGGAACTCACTAAGATACAAACAGAAACAATCACTACACAAGGAGAAAAATATTCATGTCTGTGATCAGATCATTTATTTTTGAATTCATTCTTTTTTTTTTTCTTTCTTGTACCCATTCTTGACTTGGAGAATCTAGTACAGGGAAAGGGGCTCTGGATGTGGAGTCAAAGAACCTGGATTCAAATCTTGCTTCTGTTGCTTAATAACTTGGGGGCATTTATGAAGTCACTTGACTTGGTGAGACTTCAGGTTCCTCCTCTGTAAAATAAAGAAATTGGACTAGATGGGCACTGAGATCATTTCTAGTTTAGATTTTTGCTCCAGTAAATGGAATGGAAAGAATAGCTTCTGAACCTTATATCACTTCTGCTTCCACAACCATGGCTACTTCAGAAATTTTTTTTAACCTAAAAAAAACCAAATTCTTTTTTAGGGAGGAAAGCAATTTATATTACTGGGCTAAGCACTGGAGACACAAAGAGGCAAAAGATGATCCCTGACCTACAAGGAGCTAGCAGTGTCTGGCACAAAGTGAAAACTTTTTGAATGGAGCTGAACTAAAGCATCAAAGTTGTGATTTACTCATCAACAATGTAAGGAATAAGTAGAAAACTCAGGACTTTGTGGAATTAATTGTCTGAGGCTGAGAAACAGAAGATTAAATGAAAAAAAATAGTAGATGTGAAAATGACCTGGGGTGGGAGGGAAGCTTACTGGGTACTGAACTAGGTAAGATATTATCTAAAAAACAAGCTACTGTTTTTTGAACTCTTATCATTAATTCATTTATGTTATGAGTGATTCCAAAATGCAAAAGATAAGACCAAGCATCATCAATTGCTTTTTAAAATAGAACTTTTTGTAGTTTCCTTTTATCCCTTCCATAGTGTCATCTCATAACATTTAAAAATAGGAATAAGAGAAAAAAACATCAAAACCAATAACCACAACACCTCATGTCTATCAGATTAGCTAAGTGACAGGGAATAAAATGATAAATGCTAGAGAAGATGTAAGAAAATAGGGATACTAATGCATTGTTGGTAGAAGGATCCAACCATTCTGGAGAATAAGTTGAAACTATGCCTAAGACACTATAAAATTATGTTTTTCCTTTGCACCCTTGATATTACTACTACTAAGTTTGTATTCCAAAGAGATCAAAGGAAAAAGGGAAATATATATATATATATATGTATGTATATACATGTATGTGCAAAAATACTTATAGCAGTTCTTTTTATGGTGACAAAGAATTGGAAATTGAGAGGATAGCCACCAGCTGAGGAATGTTTAATAAGTTATAATACATGATTCTAAGTACTATTATGTTCTAAGAAATGTCGTGTAGGATGAACTGATGCAGTTAGTGAACAGAAGAATATCATACACAATTAAACAATATTATGATAATCAACTGTGAAAGCAACTACTTTGAATAAGACAATTATCTAAGATGGTTCCAAAGACCCTCAAAGCAACAAGCACCTCCATTGAAAGAATTGGTGAACTCTGAGTGCATATTGAAGTATGCTTTTTTTCACTTGTTTTTTTTTTCTTTTACAACATGTACTTTGCATGACTTCACATAAATGTTTGTATCATATTGCTTGCTTCCTCATTTAATGAAAGAGGGGTGGAAATGAGGGAGAGAATTTAGAACTCAAAATTTTTAAATGAATTTTTTGTTTGGCAAGGCAGTGGGTTTAAGTGACTTGCCCAAGGTCTCACACCTAGTTAAGTATTAAGTGTCTGAGGCCAGAACTCAGGTCCTCCTGACTCCAGGGTCAGCACTCTATCCACTGTACCACCTAGCAGCCCCTTAAATGAATATTAAAAATAAAAAATCAATAACCACCTTGAAAAAATCTGATACAATATCCAATTTTTCACACCTAAAGACAAACCACCTCCCCTCTTCAGGGGAAATTATCTTCTACTATATCTTCATGGGTCACCCCATCCACTAGCATTTATGAAGTGTCTCCTATCTGCCAGTCATTGAGTGTTAAGCATCAGGGATACGAAGAAAAGCATAAAGACTGTCCTGCTTTCAGGGAGATCACAGTTTAATGGGGAAAGTGACATGAAAATAATTATGTATAAGCAATTTATTTGCAGGGTAAATTGAAAATGATCCATACATTGGGAGCAGAAGAGAGTATTAGAATTAAGGGAGATCAGAAAAGTTATCCTCTAAAAGGTAATATTTCAGCTGGTACTTCAAGGAAATCAAGAGGTAGAGAGATAAGGAGGGAGAATATTATAGACCAGAGCAACAGTCATTGAAAATGTCCTATGGAGGCAGCTACATGGAATAGCAGATAGAGTACTGGAATCAGGAGGACCTGAGTTCAAATCTCATCTTAGACACTTAATAATTACCAAGCTGTGTGACCTTAGCCAAGTCACTTATCCCATTGTCTTGTTTAAAAAAGAAACTTTTCAAAAAGACCCTATGTCATTAGCCCTAGATAAAAATGTCCTGTTGAAGAATGAACAAAGAGATCAGTGTCACTGGATCCCAGAATGTATGATGGAAAGTAAGGTGTAAGAAGACTGCATAGTTGGAAGCAAGTCAGGGGCTCAAAATTATGAAGAACTTTCAAAGCTAAGTAAAAGATTTTTATATTTGATCCTAGAGACAAGAAGGGACTTCTGGAGGTAACTGATCTGGGGAAGTGACGTAGCCAGACATTTGCTTTTGGAAAAGTAATTTGTTAGTTGAATGGAGGATGGATTGTCAATGGGGAATGATGTGAGGTAGATATTCAGCTAGCAGACTATTGCAATAGTTTAGGTTTGAGGTAATAACAGGGTGGTGGACAGTGTCAAAAGAGAGAAGGGAGCATATGCAAAAGATGCAAAAGGTAAAATTGATAATTCTTCATGATAGATTGGATTCAGGGTGTGAGAAAGAATAAAGATTGGAGGATATGTAAGATGTGAGCCTGAAAGACTATGAGGCACCCACTGGAGTAATAATGAAGTTAGGAAAAGGGGAGGATTTGGGGGGAATAAATAATGAGTTTGGTTTTGGATATGAATTTAAGGTGTCTGTGGACATCTATTTTTAAAGGTTCAATAGGCAATTGAAGATGCAACACTAGAAGCCAACTGAGAGTTTAGGGTTGGATAAGTATAATTGGGAATCATTAGGGTTAGGATAGATGATAATTGAATCCATGGGAGATTTTGAGATCACTAAGTAAAATAATATAGAGCGGGGGAAGAAAAGAAAAGGGTGAAACACACATGATTAACTGTATAGCTGGATTAAGCTTATGCTTTATAATTTTGCAACATTCATTTTTTTTTAGGTTTTTGCAAGGCAAATGGGGTTAAGTGGCTTGCCCAAGGCCACACAGCTAAGTAATATTAAGTGTCTGAGACTGGATTTGAACCCGGGTACTCCTGACTCCAAGGCCAGTGCTTTATCCACAGCAACACCTAGCCACCCCTTTGCAACATTCAATTTTAATTATATTGTGATTGTTGTTGTTTGTATTTATACTGCTATAGGCATTTTAAATATTGTCTTTCTTGTTCTTTTTTACTTAACTCATCAGTCCACATAAGATGTTTTCATGCTCTACATTCTTTATATTCACCATTTCTTACAATATAGTAATATTCCATTATATTCAGCATAATTTGCTTAGTCATTCCTCCAATCAAAAGGTATTTTTATTGTCTTTAGCTCTTTTTTTTAACCACAAAAAGTGCTCCATAAATATTCTGATGTGTATGAAGCCTTTCCTTCTGTCAAAGAAATCCTTAAAATTAAGAACTTAGTCAAAATCCTTTTCCAAGGTCATGGTTACACCAGTCTCCTACGTTTCCCACACTTAGGACTCCAGCAACTCAAACTGAGAGCATTGCTGATTGACAGCATGATTGACCAATTAAGAAGGAATAAAGGATATAGATGTTTTATTACTTTCTTTGCATAATTTCAAATAATTTTTCAGAATTGTTGTACCAGTTCACAGCTCTACTAACAAAGCATTAGTGTGCTAATCTTCCCAAAATTCTGCCATATTCACCATTCCCATCTTTTGTGATTTTTCCCAAAATTTGCTGGATGTGCAATAAAACTTCATAGTGGTTTTGATTTGCATTTCTCTTATTATTAGAGATTTGGAATATACTTTTATATGAATATTATTAGTTTGTGATTTTTCTTATGAAAAGCATATTCATATGTTTTGGTCATTTATCAATCCAAAATAATTGTTTCAAATAATTTTTTCTCAATTATTTGATTTCTTTCTTATCCAAAATGAATTAATTTTATTTATGCAAAAGTATGTCAAGCTTACTTATGAAAAATTATGTTTTATCTTTTATAATTGTCTCTATACATTATTAAGAAATCATCCCTCACCCATTACCATCAAAGTGATATGATTCTTCTAATTTTTTTAAACTATAACCTTTAATATCAAGATCACCTATCCACTTTGAATTTAGAATATATCATAGAATAATTTTCCTGAGACTTTGTCCCAATTTTCCCAATATTTCTTATAAAATTAATTCTTTTACCAAGTGATTTATGTTTTGTAGTTTGAATTCAATATATTACTAAATTCAATTATTCTGGTATTTAATTATTTTTAAACTAAATTAAAAAAAAAACCAACTAAGGATTCCAGGCTAGGATGGAGGAAGTAGGTAATCAGACTGAGAAAAATTCACTGATTGTTGCTTCAATAGGAAAGTGAAAAACATATGGGAGGAAGGTAGAGCCATTTCCAAGCATGACTTCCCTTTGGGGAATTATTTTAATCCTTTCAAATATTTGTGATTTCACCAGGGCAGGTCCTCCCTCCAGAACCTTAGTCATCAGTCTTTCAGATTGCTGAAACAAGAATAATTTATTACTTGATGGTCAGGCATCTGCTGCTGAGTTTATCAAGTTTCATTGGGCTAGTCCTCAGCTACAAAATTGTATGGTGGATTACTTAAAACCATCCTTACAGCCTTGTTAACTTTATAAGATCAGTTAGACCTTGCCTTCCATCAGGGAACAGACTGACTGGTGATTTAAGGCCTGTTGTCTGACGCTGCCATGGTAACCACAGATGGGACTTAAAATTCAATAAATCTAGGAGCTTTTTAGGGGTGAATTAATTAAATGCCTGTCCAAATATACCAGGTGAATGATGCTATAAATATCCAAATGGTTCTTGGTCAGAAAAATGGTTACCTACCCCTTCCATAGTCATAACCTCTGAATATCCAAAAAAAAAAATAAGGTAATAACTTATGTGATACATAATAATCACTTATATGTCCTTAAACAACTGATAAAAATATATGGATCCTTTTATAGGACAGACCATAAAAAACAAATTAATCAGTAATTTGGAAGTAAAACAGCAAAACACAAATGATTGACCACTTAAGAAAGAAGCAATTGACCTTTGTCTAGGCAGAGGTAAAAACTCTCTGGAGTCCAGTAAAAACACAACACATCTGAACCTTTAAGAATCAGGTCAGTGGTTTGTTCTTTTTTTTTTTTTTAGGTTTTTTGCAAGGCAAAATGGAGTTAAGTGGCTTGCTCAAGGCCACACAGCTAGGTAATTATTAAGTGTTTGAGGCCTAATTTGAACTCAGGTACTCCTGACTCCAGGGCTGGTGCTCTATCCACTGTGCCACCAAGCCACCTGCCCCTCCCCCTGTTTGTTCTTAGAGAATATTTTGAGAAGTATAAATGCACACATTGAAAAGTATAAATCTAATCAGTGTTTCATTCAGAGGTTAGCATAAATAAATAATGGTAATTTGGCTTTATCATTTACATGTTCATTTACATGAAAGAAAGGTCTTTAGTGGAGATGGAAGACCAAAAAGAGAGAAATAATTATAAAACAGTTGAGACAACACCTTGATATCACCATAACATGAATCTGGTTCACCTACTTATTTTTCTTTATCTTTAGGGAACATTATGATTGTCTCTAGGTCAGGTCTTTGTTCACATTTTCATTCTGTTTTCCTAACTCAATACCACTATTGATGATCTATCTTTATTTTTTATCATAATACCCTTTTCCTGAAGAGATCTTGCATTCTGATAAGTCTCTTCTTTGTCTCCCCTCTAGGGGAAATCAGTTCTCCACTGACATAATTCCATGTCAATTCTGTGACTATCTTGAAAAAAACTTATTAGGTTATAAGTTTCTTGAACTTATCAAGACTTTTCTTTAACATTAATAATTCTTTAATAATCCTGAGGAATAAGTATCAAGATGTGCTATTATAAACAGTTGGCAACTATTTCTTGACAAATGAGGTCTTCAGGTAATTTTCCAAATAGATTTATGAGCCAGTGCCACTGAGTTGGATAAACATGCCCTTTATGATAATTACTAAATAGCCTTTATAGCTATTTGTCTATATAAAGTCAACAGATATTGCAAGGATTTGAGTATAAGTTTTTTAATACAAGAATTAAATTCATCCTAAATATGTTTCATTAAAACTGAAGTTTCTAAATAGTTGTTCCTACCATCTTCATTTCCAATCCTAAAGTCTGCAATTGTCCAAGGAGTACCCAGAATCTGTCCTTGAGTTAATATTTCTTCTAGTTGTGGACAGGATCTCTCAGTCCAGAAAGTCTCTCAAAGCTGTGTAGCCATCAATCCAATAACTGTAACCCTATGTAGTGTGACAGGGCAGCATGGTTTAACCATGACATTATCAGATCTGCACGAGGTGGACAAGTATCTAGGCAACAGTCTCCCTAGATGAGGCATGTTCTGTTGCAAATGTTCCAAATAGAAAAACCATAAAGAACTATAAGCAGATTTGTTTTTTTAATTGATATTTTATTTTAGTTTTCCCATTACATGTTATGAAAGTTTTTCAACATTCATCCATATACAAATACATATTTTTAAATAACACAATTTCCCTCCATCCTCCCTTCCCACTCTCCTCCTCTCAGTGAGGAACAGTCTGGTGAATATATACATTTGTGTTTAACATATTTACAGATTAGTCATTTTCTGAATGAGGAATTAGGATTGGGGGGAAAGAAAGCCATGAGATAGTAAAGAAAAACATAAGAGGAAATTTTTTAAAGTGAATAAAGTGTTCTTTCAGATTCAATAAGGTGTTTTTGTTTTGTTTTTCTTTCTCTGAATGTGACTATCATTATCCATAAGGTCTCCTAGGGTTGTCCTGGCTCTTTGAACAGCAGAGAAGAGTTGCATTTATCAAGGTTGATAACTCATAATGTTGTTGTTAATATGTACAATATTCTCTTGTTTCTGCTCCCTTCACTCAGCATCAGATCCTCTAATTTTTTCCATGCTTGCCTAGAGTCTGACCATTCAGGGTTCTTTTTTTTTTTAACTTTTAAAAATTTATTTAAGACACTGGGGTTAAGTGTCTTTCCCAAGATCACACAGCTAGGCAATTATTAAGTGTCTGAGTTTAGATTTGAATGCAGGTCCTCTTCAGAGCCAGTACTCTATCTACCATTCATGGTTTCTTATAGAACAATAGAACTCCATAATTCTATATGTAGATTTCTCATATTTAAACTCTTTGTAATATGCTAATTCACAGTTAATCAAATTTGTTAGAAGATGATTCTACGGTCTTTATCATAATATACTATATTATATATGCTATATAATATATACTATATAATATAGCACCAGATATAGTAACTGGCAAATAGTGGACATTCAATAAATGTTTTGATTATTTGATTGACCTACAAAGAACATGGGACCTTTTTTTGAGTGATGTCTTATTAAAATTAGGTTCTATTAATGGTTTAAATACTCAGGTATATAAACAGTGTTCCATTACTTTTTTTCCTATTTTCTTGGAGGATCTTTAAAAAACTCAATAATTTCATATAAAGCTGTCCATTACCTCTTGCATCTGAGATTTGAGAAGATTAAGAAATATTTAGGAAGGATTAGGAACCTGCCATAAATTATAATGAAACAGTTTCATAGGCTGGATAGTCATTACCATAGTAATAATCATTACTCCTCCTTTGAAAAGTTTTCTAAACCAGTCTAAACTGACAATAAATGAATATGGGAATCATCTTCCTCTGATGTCAACAGCCCCCAAAAAAAGAGCAACAACTATTACTGATTAAATACCTTTGTTATATCAGTTATTCTTAATTGTGGTATAACAACCATTAAAAAACAACAAACTCTGAAAAGTAACATTTAAGATAGCAATTCTTAGCCTGGTTCCCATGGACTCCCAGGACCTCTTTACATTAGACAGGAAAAAAAAAGCCCACATCTTTATTTCAATATAATTGTTTTCCTTTATAAACCTGTGCTTTATCTTATTCATTTAAAAAGACATTATTCTGAAAAGGGATCATAGGCCCCACGAGACTGCTAAAGTGGTCTATAGGCCTCCTAAAGTTAAGAACCCCCTCGTCTGAGCAAAAAGCAATAATACTGACAAGAATATCAAAAGATCAATCATCATTATACAGATTTGTTGTCATCTGATGGTTGTGTGCCACTTAGAAATAAGGATTAAACCAAACTATTCTCCAGAGACCATCAGTGGCCTTTCTGCCTCAGTCCATTGAGTCATGCTTACAAACAATAGCTTGTTATAGTTCTAGAAGTGTGTTGATAAAAAGTCCTTTTCCTATTCCTTTTGGGCAGCCAGGTGATACCTTATTTCCAAGGTCTTTGGAGTATTGCCAGACATGACCAGTGTGTTCAATAATGACAGTTCAAACCAGGAGAGACAAGTAACAAGTTTTATGAACAGGCCACTACATCTCTGCCTTTACAAGCAGACAGTCCTTTTTATGCATGTGAGACCACTCCTGGAACTTTATTGGCCTCTTTAGGTATGCAAAACAATATAACTCAAAGATCTTTCCCAGGCTTCCTCTTTCACACTAGATGTTCTCTTTTCTATCAACTTCAAAGGGGGTAAGATAATGGTTAAGTAAAGAAGGACCAGAGCTCCTCCCTGAGTACAGAGCACACTCAGATATTTGCTGTTATCAGAGCATTCTGACCTTGTGCAAGCATCTGGGTCCCATGTTTTCTCAAGAGAACTTCATGGCCAGCATTCTTAACGTTAACCCTTTACATGTTGAGACCACTTTTTTCCTTTTCTTTTCTGTAAAAGTGCACATTGCCATCTTGGGTAGACATAAGAAAAGACCTCTTTTTGAGACCTGGGGTTTGGAAGGAGAGGTGAAATGAATGATTCAGGGATGATAATTCACCTTGAGTTATCTCAGGCTCAGTGATTCCTGTACACAGAAATTTTTCTCCATTACTTTTATGAGAATGCCCTACTCTAAAGTAGCTATAAATTGGGAGCAAGAAATGGCAAGATGGCAAACTTTCTGATTCTTTGTATTGAATCTCTGAGAAAAGGAAGATATTCTAATGTTCACTTGAACTGAGAAGGGGGAAAAAAATGAACCTAGTCAATGGTATTAAAAGCAACAAAAATAGTAACACCTTTGAGCCAAGGTCCTAGGCAGGGATGCAATCTCATACATCAAACTATAGTGATATATGGAAACTCTATTAGCAAGGAACATAAGAGCCACACACAATTCTGCCTCATTTGCTTCCTGCCCATTAATATGAAAATCAGAGATCCTTTCTTGTCTACCCAAGGTGACAACATGCTATGTTTGTTAGAGAAAAGAAAAGGAAGAAAAGTAATCTCAACAAACTCCTAGAGCTAGAACAAACTATTTGTAGCATGACTCAATGGGGGAAAGACATCCTGGACTTGGGTTTGAATTTCAGTTCTGACATTTAAGATCAGAGATAGAACTAGAAGGGGGTTCAGGTTTCA
Organism: Macrotis lagotis; assembly: GCF_037893015.1. Classification (NCBI taxonomy): domain Eukaryota; kingdom Metazoa; phylum Chordata; class Mammalia; order Peramelemorphia; family Peramelidae; genus Macrotis; species Macrotis lagotis. The sequence goes on from NC_133666.1 coordinate 300,375,993, forward strand.
TCTAGACCAAGCCTTACATTTTACAAATGAAGGAAATGTTGTTCAGGGATATGAAAAGACTTGCCCAGTGTTCCATAGGTGAACTTTTGACTCCCATTTCAGCAGTATCTGCCCTTCAAGACTCTCAATGACATGGACACAATCTCCAAGAGCCTGGAGGCTCATTTACTATGTGACCCCGTGTGATGCATAATTTCTCAGTCTCAGACTACTCACTGTAAAATAGAGATAAGACCTCTCCTTACCAAAGTTTGAAGATTTTATAATATCTATAAAGTACAATGTAATTATTTATTATTATCATTAGTAGTAACTAGAAGGACCACAAAACTAACTTTCGTGTACCGTTTTGATTTTGTTTATTATTTGTATGTTACCTTTTTTTAATATTTCCATAATTTCCCTTAATATCTCTGCCCCTTCCAGAAAGTCATCCCATTTGACAAATGTATTTTAAAGACAATTTTGCCTTTTCTTTCTTTTTTTCAGTAGATGTTATTTTCTTTTTTCCAATTACATATATATATATTTTCTTTTTTTAATTACATTTTAATATTCATTTAAAATGTAAAATTTTGAGTTCCAAATTTCCTCCCCCTCTCAGATCCTCAAATAGTAATTGATTCTGTTTAGGCCAGAAACTCTAGATGCCTTCTCCTCCCAGAATGTTTTTTTTTTTTGACTAGGTTAAAGAGGCCACTCTACCTCATTTCTTTCTCACCTACCTTAATCACTGAATAGGCATTGCCTCAGTCAAGATGAGAACTGCTTAAAGACTCTGGCTTAAAAGGGTCAAGGTCTCCCATTGCATCCAGTGTCATCTCCAGGCACCTTGATACATATCGGGCCCCAGGACCCATGTGACTCTGGAAGAGAAATTGAGGCTGGTGATTTTGCCCAGCTCTTCCTCAATTAAACACAATTCACTTTCATATCTTGGTATCATCTCCCTGATGTCATGCTCTTTTTTTTTTTTTGGTTTCTTTGCAGGGCAATGAGGTTAAGTGACTTGCCCAAGGTCACACAGCTAGGTAATTATTAAGTGTCTGAGACTGGATTTGAACTCACATCCTCTCGACATTCTCTTCTTTGAGAACAAAAGACAAGCAACAAAAACAACAAACAATTTAATATAGGCCATATATGTGCAATCATATCAAATATATAGTCATATTAGTCAAGTTATGAAATAAGAAACAGAACAAAAGGAAAAAAATGAAAAAAAGTGAAAATAGTATGCTTTGACCTATATTCACATTCCATCATTCTTTCTTTGGATATGGATGGAAATTTCCAGCTTAAGTCTTATCTTGGATTTGTGTTGGATCACTGTAATCCTGAAAGGATCTAAGTCAATCATAGTCAATCATCATATAAAGTTTCTGTTACTGTGTTACTTGTTCTCCAAGTTCTCTCTCTTCATTGTGTATGGGTGCATGTAAGTCTTTCCAGGTTTCTCTGAAATCCTCCTGTTCATGACTTCTTATGTAACAATAATATTCCATCTCACATTTATAAACCTCAGCTTTTTCAGCCTTTCCCCAATTAAGACTAAACCCTCAGTTTCCAATTCTTTGCCACCACAGAAACAAAAAAAAATGTTAAAACTATTTTTATGTAACGAAGTCCTTTCCCCATTTTTATTATCTTTTTTGGATATAGACCTGGTAGTGGTATTGCTGGATTAAAGGATATATAGTTTGATTGCCCTTTCAGCATAGCTCCAAACTGTTCTTTGATTCGATCAGTTTACAACAAAGCATTTGTGTCCCAATTTTCTCACATTCTCTCCAGCATTCATCATTTACCTTTTCTGTCATATTAGGCAATATGATAGCTGTGATGTGGTACCTTAGAGTTGTTTTAATCTGCATTTTTCTAGTCAGTAGTGATTTAGATCATTTTTTTCATACAACTATGGATAGTTTTGATTTATTTGTCTGAAAACTGCCTATTCATATCCTTTGACAATTTGTAAATTGGGGAATGACTTGTATTCTTATAAATTTGTCTCAGTTCTCTATAAATTGAGAAATGAGACCATTATCAGAGACACTTGCTCTAAAGATTGCTTCCAGGTTTCTACTTTCCTTCTAATCTTGGTTGCATTGATTTTGTTTGTGCAAAAACTTTAAAATTTAATATAATCAAACTGATCCATTTTTACAGCTCATAATGCTCTCTATATCTTGTTTGATTATTAACTCTTCCTTTTTTTTCTATAGGTCTGAGAGTTAGGCTATTCTTTACTCTTCTAATTTGCTTTTAGTATCATCCTTTATAGTTAAATCATGTACCCATTTTGACCTTATCTTGGAATACCAAGGAAGCTGTTGATCAATACCTACTTTCTGCCACCTTGATTTCCAGTTTTTGCAGCAGGTTATGAAAAATAGAGAGATTTTTTCCCCCAGAAACTGGAATCTTTGGATTTATCAAACACTGGATTACAATGGCTATTGATGTGTATCTAATCTATTCCACTGATCCACTATTCTTATTTCTTAGTACTAAATAATTTGAATGATTGTTATTTAAAATATAGTTTGAGATTTGAGATAGGCTGCCTTACTTTGCATTTTTTCAATAATTCCCTTGATATTCTTGACCTTATGATCTAACTCTACAAAATATTTTTTTGGCAGTTTGATTGGTATGATACTGAATAAGTAAATTAATTTAGATAGAATTGTCATTTTTATTATATTGGTTCAGCCTATCCATGAGAAATCGGTATTTTTCCAACTGTTTAGATCTGACTTTATTTGTGTGAAAAGTATTTTGTAATTGTTCTCATAGAGTTCTCTGATTCTAGGGTATAAGGAGCCAAACTTCTTGTGCCAGGGCCCAGGGGCCTGGTCACTGGCAAGCTTCCTGTATCCAGAACTGCTATTTTGCTTGTTGCAGAGCAATCACTTGACCTAGTAGCACCTGTTGCATCAGAACTCAAGGACTGGTGACTCCCCTATTGAGTCTGGCTTAGAAGCTTTATAACTGACCTACTGAACTAGGCTGCTGATCTATCCTAGGTGCTTAGAGCCTCAGGCTGGCTTGCTAGGACACACCTGTGCTGAGTTGCACTTTCCTTTTAAGCAAGTGAGATAGATCTATTCAACAGTCATCTTGAGCTGGAAAGCTGTTTTCCCCCAACTGTTTGTAGATTTTGTTTCATTTTTTTGTTTCATTCATTTTTCAGATTTGATTTAAAGTTTTTTTGAGGGAAATTGGGGAGAGCTTAGGCAACTTTATGGCTTTTTTTCTGTTATCTTGGCTTCACCCCTAAATACAATTTAAAAAAAAAGAAGGCAAAAAATTCAATATAATCTATGAATGAATAAAAATTCTGAAATAAACAACACTTATGGACCTACTACAAAGAGATGACTTCTCAGATCCCTTTTTTTTGGAGCTATGCTTGATTTTAATGATTTTGCAATATTGACTTTTCTTTTTATAGTTGTTCTTTCTATTTACATTGTTGTGGCTATTGTTTGTATTATTTTTGGCTCTGCTTACTTTACCGTACATCAGTTTGTGTAGATATTTACAAGATATTCTGTATTCATTACATCCATCATTTCTTACAATGCAATAATATTCCACTATATTTGTGTACTACAATTTGTTTAATCATCCTCCAATTGATGGGCATCTCCTCTGTTCCCAAAGTTTTGCTATAATGAAAGTGCTGCTTTAAAAATTTGGACATGAGTGGGGTGTTTCTTATCAATGTTCTTCTTGGAAAATAAACCTTGTAGGGCAGCTGGGTGGTGCAGTGGATAAAGCATCAGCCTTGGAGTCAGGAGTACCTGGGTTCAAATCCTGTCTGTCTCAGACACTTAATAATTACCTAGCTGTGTGGCCTCCATTTAACCCCATATGCCTTGCAAAAAACCTAAAAAAGAAAAAGAAATAGAACCTCTGGTTCAAAAAGTAAGGATAATTTTGTCAATTTTATATGCATAATCCCAAATTAATTTACAAAATGATTATCCAGATTCATAGTTCTATTAATAATTCATTAGTACCCCCATCTTCCAAAAACCCATTTCCAAAAAATGATATACTAATTTTTTGTCACTTTTACTAATTAACATTTTTCTTCTATTAATGATTTGGAACACTCTTGTGTATTGTAACAGTTTGACATTCTTCTTTGAACAACTGTTTGTTTATATTCAAAGATGTTAATTGTTTACATATCTTGAATACCAAACCCTCATCAGAAAAATTTTCCAGTGTGATTCCTTCCATTCTTACCCTAGATATTTTAACTTTCTTAGTGCAGAAGTTTTTAGCTTCATGTAATCAAAGTTATCTGAATTATCTTTTATAATTGCATTATTCCTTGTTTATTTGACTACATTCCAAATCTATATCTGTCAGAGATTCATGATCTACTTCTAACATTTTCATAGTCTAATCATTAATATTATTTAGGCCATTTAAAGCTAGAGAAGTCATTTGGTCTGGCCTTGCCACAGCAACTGCAGATGGGACTCAAAATTCAATAAAATTAGGAGTTTTATAGAGGTGAATTAATTAAATGTTTGGCCAGATATAGCAGGTTATATATATCCAAATGACCTTTGACAGAAAAAAAGGTTCCCCATCCCTGATTTAGAATATATTATAGAATATGTTGTAAGATGTTAGTCTAAGTCAAATTTATGTCAAATATTTCCAGTTTTGCTAGCAGTACTTTTTTCTAAATCTCTAGACTTATTTTCTAAATAATTTATGTTGTCTGGTTTATCTAATCCTGGACATCATTGCTTCTTATTTCCTTTGGTTGGTATATTCCACTGTTTCACTTTGATTAACTGTTTCACTATCATTCTATTTTCACATCAATACTAAATGGTATGATGACTTTTGCTTTAAGATATAGTTTGAAATTGGCAAATTCTATTCCCTTTTCATCCTTACTTCTTTTCATTATTTCCCTTGATATTCTTGATCCAGCAATATTTGATATTTGATAATATTTGATATTTGATCCAGCAATACTATTACTATGTCTGTAACCCAAAGAGATCACAAAAATGGGTCAAATAAACTCAGATGTATAAAAATATTCACAGCAGTTCTTTTTGTGGTAAAGAATTGTAAAATGAGTGAATGCCCATCAGTTGGAGAATGGCTTAACAAATTGTGGTATGGGAATGACATGGAACACTATTATTCTACAAGAAAACATGAGGGACAGGACTTCAGAAAAGCTTGAAAAGACTTAAATGAACTGATGTTGAGTGAAATGACCAGAACCAGGAGAAAAATATACATACTAACAACAGTGTTGGGTCATGATAAATATTATTTTATTAAATTCTATAAAGTTTCCCCTTAATAATTTCATTGATATTGCAACAAAATTTCAAATTCACTTTGGTTGTATTGAATCAGGGCACAGATAAAACACTGTAATCTTTTGCAGATTTTCTGTACTGTGGAGGGCAGAGTCTCCATTCTGTGTGGACTATTTGACTATCTCCACTTTCTAAGCTATGTTGGATTTTTGGTCCTGCCTTTTGGGTCAGTAGAATTAGCATGTAGTATGTAGTACATAGAATGCCACTCATGCACAGTAAGTACTGCCTTAGACATTCCTTGGGGACTGCCACTGTGGCACATATATTGAATACCTGGATTCAAATGCTAAACCACTCTTCAAGCACCACCTTTGAACCACCCATCAGAAAGATATTTGAGCAGACTTCTATCAAGCTCTTGCTCTTTTTCCTTCTTGCTTTACTCCCTTCTAAGATATAAACTCTCTCTCTCTCTCTCTCTCTCTCTCTCTCTCTCTCTCTCTCTCTCTCTCTCTCTCTCTGGAAATCCACATAGTTAGGTGATGTGATTGGAAAAATGGCCCCAGCTCCATGAGGCTGGGTCTATGTTGATCTAAGTATCTCTCCTTAAACCTTTTCTTGTCCCTTAAATGGCTCACTGTCTTGCTGCCTCTCCAGACAGCTTAACTATGTGGCTACTTGTAAACTTATGTAGCAACTTTTGAATTTTCTGCAATAACATGTGAATTTTGCAGCAATCTGTGAATTCAAATCTAAGTCTTTCTTGACTTTGGGATCAGGTGGATGGTGAGTTTTTAATTTAGACCAAACCAATCATCAATCATTATTATTTTTTTATTATTGTGACAAAGTCCATCTCTTTTTTTGACTCTTTAAAATTATTTGTTATTACAAACAACATAAAACTATTTTTTACTAATATTTTTTGGCAAGGTTTTGAGTTTTCCATTTTTCTCCCTCACCCTGGCAGAAAGCAATCTAATATAAGCTCTACATGAATAATTATGCTAAACATAGATCCATTTTAGTCATGTTTTGAAAGAAGAATCAAATAAAATCAGAAGGAAAAAATTGGGGAGAAAAAAACCAACATAATACCTAAGACCTTCAATGTTTAAAGATTGAAGAGAGTAAACTTTGGTCTACATTTAAATTCCACAGTATCCACTCTAGATATAGATGGTATTTTTCATCACAAACTTTTAGAATAGTCTTTGACTATTGAACTGCTGAAATTAATAAGTCCATCATCATGACCCAACACTGTTATTAGTATGTATATTTTTCTTCAGGTTCTTCTCATTTCACTCAACATCAGTTCATTTAAGTCTTTCCAAGCTTTTCTGAAGTCCTGTCCCTCATGTTTTCTTGTAGAACAATAGTGTTCCATCTCATTCCCATACCACAATTTATTAAGCCATTCTCCAACTGATGGGCATCCCCTCGTTTTACAATTCTTTGCAACAAAAAAGCTTCTGTGAATATTTTTATATATCCAAGTTTGTTTTACCCATTTTTGTGATCTCTTTGGGATACAGACCTAGTAATGGTATTGCTGGATCAAAGGATTATGAACAGTTTTGTTGTCCTGTGGGCATAATTTCAAATTGCTCTCCAGATGATCACCAATGCATTTGTGTCCTAACTTTCTACATTCCCCCCAACATTGATCATTTTCTTTTCTTTTTTTATTTGTTTTTTAATTCTCATTTTGTACAAATGTTTTTTTACATTAATAAAATATACTTGTTTACAAGTAAACAAAATACCCCTCCCCCCCATGAATACAGATAGACTTGCTTGGGCGAAAAAGTAAAGGGAGAGAAAAAAATTAAAATTAAAAAAAATAATAGTAATAATTGTAGGTATGGCCAGGTGGCGCAATGGACAAAGCACCAGCCCTGGAGCCACGAGCACCCGAGTCCATATTCAGCCTCGTAAACCCAATAATCACCCAGCCATGTGACATGCAAGCCACCCAATCCCCACTACCCTGCAAAAACCAAAAAGAAGAAAACAAAAGACCCCAAATAAAATAAAACAGTAATAATAGTAGGAGTGGCTGGGTGGCAGACAGAGCATTGGCCCTTGAGCCAGGAGCACCCGGGTCCGAATCAGGCCCCAGACACCCAAAGATCACCCTGCTATATAGCCCCAGGCAGGCCACCCAGACCCACTTGCCCTGCACCTTCCCCCAAAAAATAATAACAAAAAATGTGCTTCAGTCTTTGTTCCAACACCATCAACTCTGTCAGGAGTGGATCACATTTTTTATGATAAGTCCATCACAAAAGTTACTTCCATATTTTTCCAACGTTGCCATTGCTGATCACAACTCCCTCCTTTCTTATTTCTCCACTACCATGTACTATATTTTCTCTCTCCTTTTACTCTGACTCTGCTGTAGGGTCGCTGAGTGGCACAGCAGACAGATCCCTGGTCCTGGGGCCAAGAAGCCCTGAGCCCCCATACCACACCTCAGGCCCAGAATCCACCTGGCTCCATGGTCCTGGGCAGGCCATCCAATCCCAGTCCCTTGCAAGAAGTAAAAAAGGAAAATGTGTTATATCTGACCACTGTCCCCCCATGGTCCATCCTCTCCTCCTTTATTCACATCCCCACCCCTTCCCCCTGCTCTCCCCTCCTTCTTACTCCAGTTGTCTATACCCCATTGAGTATATTTGCTGTTTCCTCTCCTAGCTATCTCTGATGAGAGCAAAGTTTCCCTCATTCCCCTTGCCTCCCCCCTTCCATATCATTGCAATAGCTCATTGTAATAAAAAAAATCTTATAATGTGAAATATCTTGGACTATTCCCCCTCTCCTTTTTCTTTCTCCCATTCCATTTCCCTTTTTTTCCTATTGACTCCATTTTTACACCATATTTTATCTTCGAATTCAGCTTTCTCCTGTGCTTCAACTATAAAAGCTCCCTCTACCTGATCTATTAACTGAGATGGTTCATATGAATATTATCAGTATCATTTTTCTATACATGCAGTTCATCCTCATTAAGTCCCTCATATTTCCCCCCTCTCCTCCAATCTCCATGCTTCACCTGAGTCCTGTATCTGAAGATCAAACCTTCTGTTCAGCTCTGGCCATTCCAAAAGGAACCTTTGAAATTCCCCTGGTTCATTGAAAGTCCATCTTTTTCCCTGGAAGAGAACATTTAGCCTTGCTGGGTAGTTCATTCTTGGCTGCATTCTAAGCTCTTTTGCCTTCCGGTATATTATATTCCAAGCCCTACGAGCTTCCAATGTAGTTGCTGCTAAGTCCTGTGTGATCCTGACTGCAGCTCCACAATATTTGAACTGTGTCCTTCTGGCTGCTTGTAATATTTTCTCTTTGAATTGGGAGTTCTGGAACTTGGCTATAACATTCCTGGGGTTTGGTTTTTCAGGATCTCTTTCTCGGGGGGATCAGTGGATTCTCTCCATTTCTATCTTGCCCTCTGCTTCTAGAATATCAGGGCAATTTTCCTGTAGTAATTCTTTGAAAATGATGTCAAGGCTCGTTTCCTGATCATGACTTTCAGGTATTCCAATAATTTTCAAATTATCTTTCCTAAGTCTGTTTTCCATATCAGTTGTTTTTTCAATGAGATATTTCACATTTTCTTCTAATTTTTCATTTTTTTGGTTTTGAAGTATTGATTCCTGATTTCTGGTAAATTCATCAATCTCCCTGAATTCTATTCTTTGTCTGAAGGATTTGTTCTCCTCAGAGAGTTTTCTTATCTCTTTTTCTATCTGGCCAATTTTGCTTTTTAAAGCATTCTTCTCCTCAATAACTTTTTGAACTGTTTTATCCATTTGACCTAAGCTGTTTTTTAGCATGCTATTTTCTTCAGCATTTTTTTTTTGATTTCCTTGACTAAGCTGCTGACTTCATTTTCATGTATTTCCTGCATCTCTCTCCTTTCTTTTCCCAGTTTTTCTTCCAACTCCCTCATTTGATTTTCAAAGTCTTTTTTGAGCTCTATCATAGCCTGAGCCCAATTTCTGTTTTTGTTGGAGTCTTTAGATGCAGGAGCTTGTGCTTCCTCATCTTCAGACTGAGTGTTTTGATCCTTCTTGGGCTCATTTGCAAAATATTTCTCAATGGTCTTCCTCTTGTTTCTTTGCTTGTTCATTTTCCCAGCCTAAGCCTGTTTTTTGGGGTGCTTCCTGAGCTTTTGGGACACTCCCACAAGGGTCTCATTGTGTGAGGTTCTGTCCTCCCTCCTAGTCTGTGAATGAATATAAGTGGCCCCCTCTGCCACGGGGCTGAGGTGGGGGGGCCCTGTTGTTCTATGGGGGGGCCTAGACTGGGATCAGGATCTGAATGTGGTCAGAGCCCCAGAGTCCTGTTCCAGGTGCAGAGGACAGAGCTCAGCAGTCTCTCTCTCCACTCCCCTCCCTCAGCTCAATGGGCTCATGCCCTGGGGGCTCCTGCTTACCACTGGGCCTGCTTCTGTTTACCAGTCTAGGCTGCTAAAAGACCAAGCTGCTTGCTGTGTGCCCTGAGGGCTGGGCTCCACGTGCTTGCTCTGGCAGAGGTCCCCTGCTGTTCCCCCACTTTGTGCCAGTGCTCCCCGGGGTGCAGCTCAGGAGATTCCTCCACTGCTGTGAGCCACGACCCAAGGAGGCTGAAGTTCTTTCGCTCTGGCAGGCCACCCCTCTGGTGCCTTTCTGCTATTTTCCAGGTTACCTTGAGTTGGAGAACTGCCTCACTGGGTCCCTTTGTGGGTTCTGTCTCTCAAAAGTTTAGTTAGACTCCTTAGTTTATGAGTTTTTATCAGAGAGCTCCTAAGACTGGATCCCTTCTTGTGGCCATCTTGGCTCTGCCCCCCATTTTCTTTTTTAGTCATATTGGCCAGTCTGATAGGTGTGAGGTGGTAACTCAGAGTTGTTTTAATTTGCCTTTCCCCTAATCAATAATCATTTAGAACAATTTTTCATCAAACTACAGAAATCTTAAATTTCTTTATCTGAGAATTGCCTTTTCATATCCTTTAACCATTTATCAGATGGGGAATGACTTATTTTCTTATAAATTTGACTCAATTCTCTATATATTTTATGTTTTACTAATTGATCCTCTATTTTATTTTTCCAATTATAAATACTGAAAGTTTTTCAACATTTATCCATATGCTTATTTATGGTACAAAATTTCCTTTCACCCTTCCTTCACAACTCTCTTCCCCTCAGTATGAACAGTCTAGTGAACATTTTATGTAGACTTTTGTGTTTAACATGTTTACATATGTTATCTCTAAATGAAGAATAAGGCCTAAGGAAAAATGTAAGAGAAATTTTTCAAAACTGGAAAAAGCTTTCGTTCATATTCTGAAGGGTTTTTTGGTTTTTGTTTTATTTTTTTCTTCATCTGGATACGGATAGTATTGTTCATAAAAGGTCTCCCAGGGTTGTCCTAGCTCTCTGGTTTGCTGAGAGGGACTGTTGTTAATGTATACAATGTTCTCTTGGCTCTGCTTCCTTTGCTCAGCATCAAGTCCTGTGATTCTTTCTATGCTTCTCTAGGGTTCAAACAATCATGGTTTCTTATAGAACAATAGTACTCCATAACATTCATATACCATAACTTGGTCAGCCATTCCCAACTGATGAGTATCCCCTCAATTTCCAATTCTTTGACACTTTTTTATGATTCTTGAGTCTTGTATTCAAAGATTGAATCCTCTCTTTCATTGTTTCTTTTTTATCAATAAATTTTGGAACTCCTTTATTTCATTGAATACCATTTTTTCCCCTGACAGAATATGCAGAATTTTGCAGGGTGGTAAACCCAAGGTCCTTTGCCCTCCAAAACATCAAATTCCAAGTCCTCTAATCCTTTACTATTGAAACTGATAAGTTTTGTGTAGTTTTTTAAACATTTATTTATTTTCATCCATTTGCACATGCATATTTTCAAGTTACAAAATTTCCTTTCATCTTTCCTTCCTCCCCCCCCCACCCCCTCAGTATCGAACAGTCAGGTTAGCACCGTATATACAAATTTTGATACACATGTTTGCAGATTAGTATTAGTTATTTTCAGTATGAGGAATTGGGATTAAGGGAAAGAGAGACATAAGAGATAATTTTCATAAAGTATTCATCAGATTCAGGAGGGTTGTTGTCATCTTTGTCATTGTCACTGTGGTCATCGTCGTGGTTGTTTTGTGTGTGTGTGTGTATGTGTGTGTGTCTGTGTCTGTGTCTGTGTGTTTTATTTTGTTTTGTTTTTCTTCCTCTGGATGGGGATAACATGGTCCATAGCTATAGTTGTACTAGCTCTCTGAACTGCTGAAGAAAGCGATGAAAAGGGGCGGCTAGGTGACACAGTGGATAGAGCACCGGCTCTGGAGTCAGGAGTACCTGAGTTCAAATCCAGCCTCAGATACTTAATAATTACCTAGCTGTGTGGCCTTGGGCAAGCCACTTGACCCCATTTACCTTGCAAAAACCTAGAAAAAAAAAACAATGAAAAGTTACTCACTGCAAAGAATTGGAAATTGAGGGGATGCACATGAATTGGAGAATGGCTAAACAAGTTATGGTACATGAATACTATGGAATATTATTGTTCTATAATAAACCATAAATATTCAGACTCTAGTGAAGCATGGAATGACTTATGGGATCTGATGCTGATCAAAAGGAGTAGAGCCAAGAGAACAATGTACACATCAACAACATTATGAATTGAACAACCTCGAAACAACTCCTCTGACAGTCCAGAGAGCTGTAACAACTGTATTAGACTGGTAATGGTCTATATTACCTCCAACAAGAGGAAGAAAAATAAAACAAAACAAAACACACAGAAAAAATACTCCTACTGAATCTTATAAACACTTTATGAAAATTGTCTCTTATATATCTCTTTCCTTTATTCCTAATTCTTCATGCCAAAAATTACTAATTTGTAAATATGTTTAATAAAATATGCATGTAAAATACTAACCTGAATGTTCCCTACTGAGGGGAGTGGGGTGGGAAGGAAGGGTAGAGGGAAATTTTGTAGCCTGGAAATATGTATACACAAATGGATTAAAATAAAAAAATTTAAAAAATCACTCATAGATGGGCAGAACCAGAAAAACACTGTACACTCTAACAGCAACATGGGGGCGATGATCTACCTTGATGGACTCACTCATTCCATCAGTGCAACAATCAGGGACAATTTGGGGCTGTCTGAAATGGAGAATACCATCTGTATCCAGAGAAAGAGCTGTGGAGTTTGAATAAAGACCAAGGTCTATTACCTTTAATTTAGAAAAAAAACAACCTGATATTGTCTGATCTTGCTATCTCTTATACTTTATGTTTCTTCCATAAGGATATGATTTTTCTCTCATCTCATTCAATTTGGATTGATGTATACCATGGAAACAATGTAAAGACTGACAAATTGCCTTCTGTGGGGGGTGGAGGGAGGGAAGTAAGATTAGGGGGAAAATTGTAAAACTCAAAATAAATAAAATCTTTAAGCAAAAAAATCACTCACAGGGAAAATATCATAACAGTCTATAAATTGGACTCAAATACAAAATCTCATCAAAGAGCTTAAAAAAAGAATTTAAAAACCAAAGAAGAGAGGAAGAATTTAAATGGGGAAAAAAGAAATGAAAGTCTGGCAGGAAAATTAAGAAAAATTGACCAAAGAAATCAACCCCATTAAAAGTAAAAATAACTAATTGGAAAAGGAAACAGAGAAGGTAATCAATGAAAATTAAACCCTAAAAATTACAATTGAACAAATAGAAATCAATGAATCTCTGAGACTACAAGATTCCACCAAACTGAAAGAAGACAATGTAAAGTACCTTTTTTTAGGGAAAACAAATGACCTGGAAAATAGATCCAGGAGAGACAATCTATGAATATCAGACTCCCAGAAAATGTGGATCAAGTAGAGATACTGGAAAACATGAAGGAAATTATAAGGGAAAACTGTCCAAATCTACTAGAACAAGATAACAATATAACCATTGAGGGAATCCACAGAAGAAAGAGACTCCCAGGATAAAAACTCCAAGGGCTGTAATAGCCAAATTCTGGAACTCTCAAATAAAGGAGAGAATATTGTAAGCAGCAAAAAGAAAACAATTCAAATACAAAGGAAACACAATAAGACTCACACAGGACCTATCATCCTCAATATTGAAGGATGGGAAGACCTGAAATAGCATATTTCAGAAAGCAAAGAACCTGGGATTAAAACCCATAATGTACTACCCTGAAAAATTCAGCATATATTGTCAGGGAAAAAGATGGATGTACAACAAAATAGAAGACGTCCAGAATTTCCTCACATAAAGACCAGAACTGAACAGAGAAATCAATTGCTAAAAACACAACTCAAAAGACAAATGAAAAACACAACTCAAAAGACAAATGAAAAGGGGAAGGGAAAAAAGAACAAAAAAAAAGCCCAAAACAAATGTTGGTCAAGACGATCAAATTGTATACAGTCTTAAAGGGGAAGATATAACACCTCTAATTCTTAAGAACTTTACTTTTCTTAAGATAATTAAAGTGTCAACTATAATTGAAGAGAATGAACCTAAAGGATATAGGCGTAACTGGGTCTTATCTCTCAGTTGAAGAGGTCCAAGATGACATCACTATGTTTGAGACAAAAAGCCCTGAAGAAAAGCAGGGGTGTTAACTTTAAACTTAAGTGTCTCATTTTCCTTTGACCCATTATAATTCTACTGTGCTTAGCACCTTGTCTAATGAGGGTATCATAAATTGTGAGGACCTGAGTCAGTTCTCTGTATTTTAAAATCATTCGTAAAGTTTTCAGGTAAGACCTCCAGAGTCTCCCAGTACTTAGAGCCCTTTAGGCATCATAAACTTTGAGGTCCTGAATCAGTGTTTCTGTCAGTTATAATCATTTGTAAAGTTCTCCGGTGAGACTTTCAGAGCCTCCTAGTACATAGAGATCTTTAAGATTCTTGCAGTTAATTGGATCAGAGTTTGACTTAACCAATGCTTCACTTAACAAGGGCATAAGTACACTTGGTAAAGGAGGGGAGGAGCAAAGTGGGAGAGAGAATAGGCCTTGATTCACTTAACAAGAGGTTAAGTACCCTGATCCCAGATGGAGGAGGGAGGAGGGGAGGTAACGTGAGAGAGAAAATGGGCCCAGGGGGAGAGGCGCAAATAGTTCAAGAAATTATATGGCTTTGGATGATACTTTGGCTCCTGAGGAGGATTGTGTACTTCAAAGATAGTTGAAAATGGGGTAAGATAAAAAGTGATTAGAATTATTATTTGCAGCAATTTGAGTCAAAGCTGCTTGTCAAGCAATCAATCAAACAACTTGTGATATCTTTATGACAATATGAGCTTATCTAGCAATCAAATAATCAAACTGTGATTGATGATATCTGATTAATAGTATTAGCAATAAATAACACCAAGGGAAGAGGCACAAAGATTTATAATTTTACATGGAAAGAAGGAAGAATATGAATGCTGAGTAAATTCTATTCAATAGAAAAATCTAACTTAATCTACAAGGAATGGGGGGACTGGGAAGGGAAATATAAGGGAAGATGGGACTGATAAAAGGGAAGGGAAGGTATAAGTGATAAAGTGAAAGTTAAATAAAAAAAGTCAGAGGGGAAAGGGAGAAAAATTTTGGTGAGGAGAAATAAGAGAAAAGGGAAGAGAAAAATATAAATGGAGAGAGAAAGCATGGAGGGAAATATAGAATTGTTAATCCTAACTGTAAATGTGAATGGAATGAACTGTCCCATGAAATTGAAACAGATAATGGAATGGATTAAAAACCAGAATCCTATGATATGTTGTTTACATTTGAAGCAGAGAGATACACACAGGGTAAAGGTAAAAGGTTGGAGCAAAATATATTATGCCTCAGTTGAAGTAAAAAAATCTGGGGTAGTGATCCTAATCTCAGATAAAACAAAGGCAAAAAAATCAATCTCATTTAAAGGGGTAAGGAAGGAAACTACATCTTCTTAAAAGGCATCATTGGTAATGAAGCTATATCATATGTGTCTAAATATATATGTATCAAGTGGTATATCATCCAATTCCTAGAGGAAAAGTTAAGTGAATTACAAGGAGACATAAACAACAAAACTTTAATAATTGGAGACCTCAATCTCCCTATATCAGAACTAGATAAATCTAATAACAAAATAAACAAGAAAGAAGTTAAGAAGGTGAATGAAATCTTAGAAAACTTAGATATGATAGACCTCTGAAGAAAACTAATGAGGATAGAAAAGAATATACTTTTCTCAGAGTACATGGCACCTACATCCAAATTGACAATGTACTAGGGTATAAAGAACCTTATAATCAAAAGCAGAAATAATGAATACACACTTCTCAGAGCATGATGTAATAAAAATTACATGTAATAAAGGGTCATGGAAAGATAAACCAAGAACTAATTGGAAATTAAATAACTATCTTAAATAATGGGTGAATCAAACAGCAAATAATAGAAATAATCAATAATTATATCTAAGAAAATGATACTAATGAGACATAATACCAAAATTTTGGGGATGCAGCCAGGGAGGTTTTGAGGGGAAACCTTATATCTTCAAATGCCTATATGAATAAAATAAAGAGGAGATCAATGAATTGGGTAACTAAAAAGCTAGAAAAAGAACAAATTAAAGATCCTAATTAAATACCAAATTAGAAATTCTGGAAATCAAAGGAGACATTAATGAAATTGAAAGTAAGAAAGCCACTGATCTCATGAATAAAACTAAGTGCTGATTTTATGAATAATCCAATAATAAATAGACAAACTTTTGGTTAATCTGATTTTACAAAAAGAAAGAAGATAACCAAATTACCAGTATGAAAAATGAAAAGGGTGAATTAACCACCATTGCAAAGAAATTAAAGAGATAATTAGAAGCTACTTTGCTTGACTGTATGCCAATAAATTGAATAACCTAAGTGAAATGGATGAATATTTACAAAAATAGAAACTGGCCAAATTAATGGAAGAGAAAATAAATTACTTAACCCCATTTCAGGGCGGCTGGGTGGCACAGTGGATAGAGCACTGGCCCTGGAGTTAGGAGTACCTGAGTTCAAATCTGGCATCAGACACTTAATAATTACCTAGCTCTGTGGCCTTGGGCAAGCCACTTAACCCCATTTGCCTTGAAAAAGCCTAAAAATAAACCCATTTCAAAAAAAGAAATTGAAGAAACCATCAATAAACTCTCTAAGGTCCAGATGGATTTACAAGTGAATTCTACTAAACATTTAAGGAACAATTAATTCCTATTCTACATAAACTATTTTTAAAAATAGGAGAGAAAGGAGTTCTGCCAAGCAACTTTTATGACACCAACATGATACTTATATCTAAACCAAAAAGAACCAAAACAGTTGAAGAAAATTATAGACTAATCTCCCTTATGAATATTGATGCAAAAATCTTAAATAAAATTTTAGGTATGAGACTACAGAAAGTTATCACTATGATAATACACCATGATCAGGTAGGATGTATACCAGGTAGACAGGGATGGTTCTTTTTTAGGAAAACACTCAGCATAATTAAACATATCAATAGCAAAACCAACAGAAATCATACGATTATCTTAATAAATGTTGGAAAAGCCTTTGATAAAATACACCATCCATTTCTATTAAAAGCACTAGAAAATTTAGGAATAAATAGAATTTTTCTTAAAATAATAAATAGTATCCATCTAAAACCATCAACAAATATTATATGTAATGGGAATAAACTTCAAGCATTTCCAATAAAATCAGGGGTGAAACAATGATGCCCATTATCACTATTACTATTCAATATAGTAGTAGAAGAAAAAAGAAATCGAAGGAATCAGAATGGGCAATGAGGAAGAAAAACTTTCACACTTTCCAGATGATATGATGGTATACTTAGAGAAATCAATAAAATCTTCTAAAAATCTTCTTGAAACAATTAATAAATTCAGTAAAGTAACAGGATATAAAATAAGCCCACATAAGCAATCAGCATTTCTATATATGAACAACAGAGCCCAAGAGCAAGAGATATAAAGAGGAAATTCCATTTAAAAATAACTATAGACAACATTAAATACTTGAGAATCTACCTCCCAAGAGAAATCCAGAAATTGTATGAACACAATTATAAAGCACTTTTCACCAAATAAAGTCAAATCTGAATAATTGGAAAATTGTCAGTTGCTCATGAATAGATTGAGCTAATACAATAAAAATGACAATTCTACCCAACTAAATTACTTATCTGGTTCCATACCAATCAAACCACCAAATAACTACTTTACTGAATTAGAAAAAGTAGTAACAAAATTCATCTGGGACAACAAAAGGGCAAGAATAGCATTGGAATTGATGGGGAAAAATGTAAAGGAAGGTAGCCTAGCTCTACTAGGTCTAAAATTATGTTATAAAACAGCAGCCATCAAAACTGCCTAGTACTGGTTAAGAAATAGAGTAAT
This sequence comes from Macrotis lagotis, assembly GCF_037893015.1. Lineage (NCBI taxonomy): Eukaryota > Metazoa > Chordata > Mammalia > Peramelemorphia > Peramelidae > Macrotis > Macrotis lagotis. Next base: position 300,393,786 of record NC_133666.1, read on the forward strand.
GGATCAGTGGATTAAGAATAAGTTCAAAAGAAGTCATAATAAATGACTACAGCAATCTACTATTTGACAAACCCAAAGACAACAGTACACTGTTTGATAAAAGTTGTTGGGAAAATTGGAAAATAGTATGGAAAAAACTAGGCATAGATTCACATCTCACACCCTATACCAAAATAGGGTAAAATAGTTAAAGGATTTAAACAAAGAGTGATAGCACAGATAAATTAATAGACCAAGAAATACTCTATCAGAACTATGGAAAGGGGATAAATTTATGACCAAACAAGAATTAGAGCATATTATGAACTGCAAAATGAATGATTTTGACTATATCAAATAAAATCAATGCTACTAAAATTAGATGGAAAACAGAAAGCTGGGAAACAATCTTCACAACCAGGAGTTTTGATAAATGTCTCATTTCTAAAATATATAGAGAATTTCATCAAATTTATAAGATCACATGTCATTCCCCATTTGATAAATGGTCAAAGGATATGAACAGACAGTTTTCAAATGAAGAAATTAAAGCTAAGTATAATCATATGAAAAAAAAATGTTCCAAATCACTATTGATTAGAGAAATGCAAAATTAAAACAACTTTGAGTTATCATCTCACACCTATTAGATTAGCCAGGATGAGAAAAAGGGAAAATAATCAATGTTGGAGAGGTTTTCAGAGGAACTGGGACACTGATGTGTTACTGGTGAACAGATTCAGCCTTTCTGGAGAACAATATGGAACTATGCCCAAAGAGCAATAAAACTGTTCATACACTTTGACCTGGCAATTCCAACTCTGGGGGTCTATATCTGAAAGAAATTATAAAGAAAAATTTTTAAATATATAATTATAAAAATTATAAAATTATAAAAATTATGTTAAAAAAGGGAAAAATCCTACATGTTCTAAGATATTCATAGCAGCCCTTTGTGTAGTGGCAAAGAATTGGAAATTGAGGGGATTCCCATCAATTGGGGAATGACTAGACAAGTTATGGTACATGATTACTATGGAATACTATTGTTCTATAAAAAAACCATAAATGGTCCAACTCCAGAGAAGCATGGAATGAGTTACAGGATCTGATGCCGAGTGAAGGGAGTAGAACCAAGAGAACAATGTACACATTAACAGCAACATTGTGAAATAAACAAATGATGGAAATCCTGTGTGGTTCTAATTGTGCTTCCTTTGTATTTAAATTGCTTCTTTTTGACTTGTAGTATTTTCTCGTTTATTTGAAAATCCTGAAATTTCACTATGATAGTACTTGGAGTTTATTCTGGGGTCTATTCCTAGAGTGTTATTTCAAGGGGTATTTTATGCTCTTGATCTAGCATTTTTGGACAGTTTTCCCTGATTATTTCCTGAAATATATTTCCCAGGCTCTTTTTTTTTTAATCTAGGATTTCTGGTAGACCAATAATTCATGAATCATCTCTCTTTGATCCATTTTCTAGGTCATTGATTTTTCCTAAAAGGTACTTTACATTTTCTTCAGTTTTTTCAGCCTTTTGACTTTGTTTCATGGAATCTTGATGTCTCATAGATTCATTTGTTTCTATTTGTCTAATTCTAACTTTTAGAGTTTTATTTTCTTTAATTAGCTTTTTTGTTTCTTTTTCCAGGTTGACTAATTTTATTTTTTGATGTGTTGTAATCCCTTTCCAGTTAGTCTATTTGAGTTTTAGATGAGATACATTCCTTTTCCAGTTGACCAATTTTATTTTTTGAAGGATTATATTCATTTTCCATATGGTTGTTTTTATTTTTAAAGTTGTTGATTTCTTTGGCCAGTTTTTCATAATTTACTTGCATGGCTCTCATTTCTTTTTCCCATTTTTCTTCTCCCTCTCTTCTTTGATTTTTAAACTCTTTTAAAAACTCTTTTATGAGTATTTGGATTTGAGTCTAATTCATAGACTGCTTTGACATTTACCCTGTGGGTAATTCATCACTGCTCTTTTCTTTTAAGGTCACATTTTTTTCATCACTATCTGCATAGTAGCTTTCTATAGTTCGTACTCTTAGATTTTTGCTCATTTTGATTGATCAAACTCTGCTCTGGGATATATAGAGTACAGACCAATGTTTTTTGTACTGGAGTTGGGGTCTCATCCCTGGCTTATTGTTGGCCAAGATGTTGCCTATGCACCCCAGGCATTGCCAATGCAGAGGATTGTTTCCTCCTCTATGTCCAGGCTCTACCTATTCAGTGGAGTGCTCCCAACCCAGACTTTGTCTGTGGTTGGGATCCTCTCTGCTTCCTTGCTATTCAGCTACCAGGATCTATGCTTCTGTCTGTTCACCAGGACCTGATCTGCACTGTGGCTAAAAACCTCTTACCACCTTTCCTGTTCTCCTACCTAGTTGGGTTTTCCTTCCCCTTTTCCGCTCTAAAGAGACAGTCCTTCACTGAAGTTCCTCCATGTTGTCTACAGTGGAAAACTTGTTTCAATCATTTTTTTATGGGATCTGTAGCTTTAATATGTGTGTAGAGGTTTCATTAAGTGTTGTATAGGGAAAAGCTCCAGGAGGAGGATGTTAGCTTTGCATCATTATCTTGGCTCTGTCTCAGAAGTCTCTGATGAAGCCCATTTCTTTAAGGAACACTTGATAATTTAATTTAAACATGAATTTTAAGTTTTGTAGATTAACCATGAGATAATTTGCATATTTTTTATTGTCTAAATCTATTGTTTTATAGTTAGAATAGAATTTCCTTTCCTCTTATTACTTCTTGGATTTTATTACTTTTATATTAAAATATTTTGAGGATTTATTTGTAGTCAGCAAGTTTGCTGAATCTCTTAATTGTCTCAATTAGTGCCTTCACTGATTATCTAGGTTTCTAAGTAACTAAAATATCATTAGCAAATAGGATAGTTTCCCTCCCTTTTTTGCATATTTTATTTCTTTCTCTGGTCTTATTGCTATTATTAATATTTCTAATTTATCAAATAATAATGGAGAGAGTGAACATCCTTGCTCTACTCCAATATTTATTTGGGAAGGTTCATGTGAATAATACAATACTACATAGACTTATTAAATGTCTTCTATGTGCCAGGCACTGTGTTTAATATTGGGATAAAAATAAATAAAGTTTAATTATTAAATAAGTTAATTAAAATATAGTCTCAGCTCTCAAGTGTTATTATTTCTTTGTTCTTCAGAAGACAATGACTTCTCAAAAGTGATATCCTGACTTGACAGTATACTGGATTTAAATGAGACAGAGCGGTATAAAGCCATTAGCCTCACTCTCTCCTTCAGTGACATGGAAATCTAGTGGCAGGACATAAGTTAAGGTGACTAGAGATGACCCTGCCCAGGCTTGTAATGGGTAACTCTGACTTTTCTTAATTACTGTCTTCCCCAAGATTCTATTTGTCTGAGGTAATGATCATTCAGGGATTAAGAGGGTTTTGGGGTCCTTTACCACATCAGGAAGGTGATGTCACAACTTGCAAGGGACAGGTTAAAAACTGAGACAAAAAAGCCAACCCAATTTGCCATAACAAAAAAACATCTATCTGGGAAGAGAAGACCCTCTGAGTTTCTGTCTAGCACAGAAAATAATTGTTATTTATACTCTTTCTAAACTATCTAAACCTAAATAATGAGCTACTGAGGTTTGGACTGGGAATTACTTGGCCATTCAATGAAAGCTAGATTAATTTGTGTAGTCACTCAGCTGCATTTACAACACAATGGGCTTTTTTAAAGCCTATTTTTTTCAGAGCTGTATTGCAAAAAATCATAAATGGAAACTGCACAGGAAAAGAATAAATTGTCCCAAGGGTGGCTAGGTGGCACAGTGGATAGAGCACTGGCCCTGGAGTCAGGAGGACCTGGGTTCAAATCTGACCTCAGACATTAATAATTACCTGGCTGTGTGGCCTTCGGCAAGCCACTAAACCCCATTGCCTTGCAAAAACCTTAAAAAATAAATAAATTGTTCCAAATTTTTGAAAACAATTTAAAAACTTAAAATTAAAAAAATCTAGCCCTCAAACCCTAAAATATCTCATAAAATATAAGCAATCAAAAATTATATTCCTATAGACAAAGATCCACATGTAAGGATATGATCCAAGAGGACAGAGGTACCATTTGTGGTAGGAGAGGAGGAGGAAGAGAAGAAAAAGAGGAAAGGAAGAAGTGAGAGAAATGGAGAAAGAGAAAATGGGGGAACAAAAGGAGATGATGTTTCCTCTTACTCCTAAGCAATTCATAAATCTAATGGGGAAGGACAACACATAAAATAAAGCTGAAAAGGAAGAAGTCATCAGAAAGTACCTGCAAGGGGAATGATGATGATGATGGTTGAGTCAAAATAGTAGGTAGAGGCAACTGAAGAAATAGCTGGGATTTTGAAGCCCCTGAAAGGAAAGCTATGGGAGGATTTTTTGTTCCTCCAATTAGAGATGCAGAAGCAACTGAAAAGACTAATAAGGTATGAGTACCAGAGCTGAAACAATCTCCATTAGATGAGTTTCATAGTATGTCCCCATTGCATGCTTGTTTTTGGTTTTAGTTATATGATGTAAATATGCTTCTCTGACTTGGAAACTTTTGTCAGAATTTGTTCAGAGAAGTATATCAGTATTGTACATCAATTCATGATATTATCAGTTACCAGTAGAAACAAAATTACATTCTTGTTCCATTAGCATGATGTTTTCAGCCAGTTTTCAAATACCTTTACTGAAGATGAATACAACTTCAAGATCACTACCACACTGATAGTAAATTTTTCAACTTGAAAAGGTGACAAACCAAGACCAAAGTGAAGGGAGTACTGGTGTATGATTTTCTGTTTGCAGATGTTTGTGCTACTCAATGCAGCCTCTGAAGTTGAGATGCAACAATATATGGATCTATTCTCTATTACTTGTGCTAATTTTGGCTAAGCAATTAACATTTAGAAAACACAGGTGCTCATCAGCCATCAGTTACAGCAAATGGAGAAGTTCTGAATACGGTGGATAAGTTCACTCAATTTGGCAAAGTACTTTTCAGTAAGGTACAGATTGATAGCGAGGTTGACACATACATTGACCAGAGCTAGCTATGTATTTGGGAGGCTCTGAAGGAAGTGTGGAAGAGAAGTGGTATTATTAGACTGACTGTCAAACTGAAGATCTACAGAGCTGTTGTACTGACCTCATTGTTGTTTGCCTGTGAAAGCTAGACAGTCTAACAGCATCATGCCAGAAAATTAAATCATTTCCATTTAAACTATCTTAGGAAGATTCTGGAGATCACCTGGAAGGAGAAGCTAACAGACACTGAGGTCATTTCTCAAGCTAAACTGCCAAGCATTCAAACATGAGGAAACTGAGAACAAGAGAGGTTAAATTGTAGCAGGGAGAATTGCTGGGAAGGAAGCTTGTAAGGACTGATGAGGGTTCTTTTGAAGAACACAATTATGATGGGCTGGTCACATTGTTCAAATGCCAACCAAATGCTTGCCCAAAAGACAATTTTATGAAGAACTCATGCAGGGCAAGTCCTCATGAGGGGTGGGTAGAATGCACAGATCTGAAGGTCTCCTTTAACAACTTTGGAATGAGAAACATTGGCACAGGACGGCCTGGTATAGTGTACCCTCATCAGAGAGTGCTGTGTTCTATGAGCAAAGCAGAATGGAAGCAGCTCAAAGGAAACATGAGGTGCATAAGTTTAGAATGAATTCTCCAGGTGTTCACATGGACTATTTGTGCCTGACCTATGATTGTACATTCCAAGGTCATTTTGGCCTGTTCAACCATAATTGAAATCACTGTAATTTATCTCTAACATAGAGATGTCTTTTGGTCTTCAAGGACAAGACTCAGCTTCTCTGCCTATATTTTGTAGGATCATATCTGTTAGCCAGCTAGAATTTATATAGGGCTTTAGGGTTTACAAAGAATTGTTCATAAATTATTATATTTGATCCTCAAAAGAACTGAGAGATGTATTTTTATTTTTTTATTTTACAAATGAGGAAACTGAGAACAAGAGAGGTTAAGTTGTATCAGGGAGAATTGCTGGGAAAGAAGCTTGTAAGGATGAAATCACAAGGTTCTCTGACTCAGGAAGGTTAAAAAAGGCTTAAATTCATAGATTACTGCAAAAAGTTACAAGTTAATTCGCAATGTTCTTTAGCAAGGTAAAAGAAAGTGAGTTTTTAAGAAGATAGTAAGTTCAAATAAAAAAATAGTAACAAGCTGGGTTGGTGAGAACATCAAGGACAGTTAGGAATGTGAAAGGGGGAGAGGAGAAGAAGAGGAATATAAGTAAACAGGGGGATTGATTAGCTAAGGTCAGCTAAATCAGCAGTTTGGAAAGTGTGAGAAAAACTTATAGGGAGTGTAGCCCACCTGTGCAGGAAGTAGTCAGTGGAGGGATTAGGGTGGTACTAGGAAGAATTAAGGAGCAACTTAATGTATGCCATAAGATTGCATTCCTGCACATGTCTGGAGGAGCTAAAATTTAAAGATGAATATTAAATTATTAAATTAAGGTTAAGAATTTATAGTACCTTAGTTGAAGGCTACAGCTTAACTGGGAGTTAGGGTCATTATTAAGTCAAGATAACCGCAAGGAATTTATGATTTATAACTAGGAGAATCTGTTGATATAATTTGGAGACACTAGTTTAGATAGAGTTATATAGCAGATTAGTAAAGCATCAATATATGGAAGATTTAACAGATTCAAAAGATTAACTGTTTTAACAGTATATCTGTTAGGTGTGTTCCTTGCTTACAGGGATTTGCTTGGAAGGAAGAATTGTATAATGTATCTGTATCTGCATCTGCATCTGCATCTGTATTTGCACCTGCATCTGCATCTGCATCTGTATCAGCATCTGCATCTGCATCTGCATCTGCATCTGCATCTGTATCTATCTGTATCTGTATCTAGAAAAGTATAAAGAAAAAGAAAAGATATATAGTTTATCTCAATAAAGAAGAAAAGAAAATATTACAATATTTCTTTCTACCCAGTTTCCCTGCTTCAAAATATCTTGCTTAGGATCAGGAAGCCAAAAAGTATCTGAGGGATAAATTGAACTCAGATCTTCCTGACTTCAAATGCAGTGCTCTCACCCCCTGTATCACTGTTTCAATTGGGGTGATCATGTAGCTTGGATGTTTTAGTTTTTAACCTAATTAATTATGTTTACTATTTCCTAAGGTTGAACCATTCTTTCAACCCTAGTAAAAATCATGATATAATTTTATTGGATAAATAATTAGTCTATTTGACAGACTTATTTTTAAAAATTTAGGAATATGGTTTTCTCATGAAAGGAACATGACTGGATGAATTCTTTCTCTTTTTTAAGAATAATTTGTTCAATGATGATGATGATGATGATGATGATGATGATGATGATGATGATGATGATGATGATTTTTCTTTAAAAGCTGAATAGAAGGGGCAGCTAGGTGGCATAGTAGATAAAGCACTGGCCCTGGAGTCAGGAGAACCTGGGTTCAAATCCAGTCTCAGATGTTTAATAATTAGCTAGCTGTGTGGCCTTGGGCAAGCCACTTAACCCCATTTGCCTTGCAAACACCTAAAAAAAAGTTGAATAGAATTTTTTTAGAAATCCATCAGAATCAGGTTTTCTTCTCCCAACTCCCCTTTACAACAGGATCTACTCTTTCATAAGATTTCTTTATTCAATTTCTCTATTTGGGTCTTATCTTTTTGAGTATTTTTGCTTTTGAAGGTATTCTTTCATTTCTTTTATGCTCTCAGATTTGTTAATGTATACCTATAAATAATAGATTCTGATCATTTTGTTTTCATTTGTTCATTTGTTATTTTAATCAATCTTTTTTCTGTATTTTTAATCAGATTTAGATGTTTATCAATTTTATTATTCATTTAAAAGAATGAGTTTTTAATTTTATTTATAATTCTTAGTTTTGGGGGATTCACAGTTCATCTATTTCTCTTCTAGTTTTTACTACCTCTTTCTTTGTTGGCACTCCCCCAACACTGTATCTGAAAAAGTAGATTCTTAATAAATGTTTGTTGATTTATGGAATTAGGAAGAATTGTAATGGTGATGATACCTCTTATAGAATCTTCTGAAATAGAGAGATCAGTGGCATCGGTGCTAACCCCAGAGGAAAGTTAAGAAACAGTGGATGTAAAAGTCGTAGTTAGTGTTGCAGTAATTTAAGAGGTGAAATCAGATCAGGACCTGTAAAGGTGGGAACTAATGTGATGGTCACTGAACAGGTCTAGGGAGCAGTACTTGAGTTAGTGATAGTTGTGACCTCAGCAGTGGTCTCAGAAAATGTGTTTTGTGATGTTGCTTGTAACTGTTATGTTTGCCTCTGAGATGGTGTCAGGACCCTTTGAACTTATGGTGGTTGCTGTTGTGATGATTTCTAAAGTGATCTCAGTAACAGTAATTGTAATAGTGGTAAGCATTTTGGTGGACTCTGTGATGGTCTCAGGAAGAGTATTTTTGAGTAAGAGTGATGACAATGGATGCTGTGGTTGTCTCAGAGATGGTCTCAGGAGCTATAATTGTGATAGGCTCTCTGACAGTATCAGGAAGAGAGGTACTATAGTTGTGCTGGCATCTAAAATGGTCTCAGGAGAAGTCATGGTGGTGGGTGTTGTGGTACTCTATAGTGGTATCATGAGCAGTGGTGCTGCTAATTGTAGTGAAATATGAAGTGGTCTCAGGAGAAGTCATGATGGTGGTGGCAGTTGGAGTGGCCTCTGATGGGGTGTCAGGAGCTGTGGTGCTGATAGTTGTAAGAGCATCTGAGATGGTCTTAAGGGCAGAGATTGTGATTGTGGTGACTGTTGTGTTGGACTCTGGGGTGGTACTAGGAGCAGTGCTTGTGATGGTAGTGGATGTTGCGTCTGCCTCAGAGGTTCTCTCAGGAGCAGTAGTTGTGATGGTGGTGATGGTGGTGATGGGATCTGTGGTGGTATCAGGAGGAGAAGTTTTGATAGGGGGGCTATTGTGGTGGGCTTGGAGGTTGTGTCAGAAAAAGTATTTGTGATAGTGGTGGTCATTGTGGGGACTTGTGTGGTGGTATCAAGAACAGAGGTCATGATGGTGCTAGCTATTGTGGTGACCTCTGTGGTGGTATCAGGAGTAGTGGTGCTGGTAGTTGTGGTAACATTTGAGATAGTCACAGGAAAAGAGTTTGTGATAGGGGTAGCTATTGTAGTGATGGTACCACAAGCAGTATTTGTGATAGTAGTGAATGTTGTGGTTGCCTCAAAGGTTCTCTCAGGAACAGTAGTTGTGATGGTGGTGGTGGTGGTAGTGGTATTAGGAGAAGTTGTGATAGTGGGAGCTGTTATGGTGGGCTCTGTGGTGGTATCAGGAGCAGTGCTTATGATGGTAGTGGATGTTGTGGTTGCCTCAGAGGTGGTCTCAGGAGCAATCTTGGTGATGGTAGTGCCAATTGTGGTAGACTCTCAGGTGATATCATAAGCAGTAGTGCTGAGAGTTGTGGTGGCATCTGAGGTAGTCTCAAGAGTAGAAGTTATGATGGTAGTAGCTGTTGTGGTGGCCTCTGTGGTGGTATTAGGGGCAGAGCTTGTGATAGTGGTGGCTGTTGGGGTGGCCTCTGGAGTGGTTTCAGGAGGAGAGGCTGTGATAGGAGTGGCTATTGTGGTAGGCTCTGTGGTGGTACCAGGATCAGTGCTTTTGATGGTAGTGGATGTTGTGTTTGCCTCAAAGATTCTTTCAGGAGCAGTAGTAAGCTCTGGGATGGTATCAGGAAGAGTTTTGATAGTGGGGGATTTTCTGGTGGGCTCTGAGGTTGTCTCAGAAACAGTACTTGTGATGGTGGTAGTTGTGGGAATTTCTGTGGTGGCATCAAGAGAAGAGGCCATGATATTAGCCGTTGTGATCTCTGTTGTGGTATCAGGAGGAGAGGTTGTAATAGAGATGGCTGTTACAGTAAGTTCTGGGGTGGTTTCAGGAACTGTGCTTGTGATAGCTTTGGATATTATACTAGCCTCAGAAGTGGTCTCAGGAGCAATGGTTGTGATGCTGCTACCTACTGTGGTTAGCTCTGTGGTAATTTCAAGAGCAGTGGTACTGCTAGATGTGTTGGCCTCTGAAGTGGTCTCAGAAGCAGAGGCTGTGATAGTGGAGGCTGCTGTGGTAACCTCTGTGATGGTATCAGGAGCAGTGGTGCTGATGGTTGTGGTGGCATTTGAAATGGTCACAGGGAAAGTGGGGACTGTTGTGGTGGGTTCTATGGTGGTGCCAGGATCAGTGTTTGTGATGGTAGTGAATGTTGTGGTAGACTCTGAGGTGGTACCAGAAGTACAGGTGCTGATAGTTGTGGTGTCATCTGAGGTAGTCTCAGGAAAAGTCTTGATGATAGTAGCTGTTGTGATGGCTTCTGTGGTGATCTCAGGAGAAGAGGCTGTAATGTTGGTGGTTGTTGTGGTAAACTCTGTGTTGGTATCAGGAGCAGAGTTTGTGATAGTGGTGGCTTTTAGGGTGGTCTCTGAGGTGGTTTTAGGAGGAGAGGTTGTGATAGCAGAGGCTGTTGTGGTGGGCTCTGTGATGATCTCATGAACAGTGTAAGAGTAGTAGATATTGTGGTTGCCTCAGAGTTGGTCTCAGGAGAAGTAGTTGTGATGGTAGTGGCTATTATGGTAAGATCAATGGTGGTATGGTGGTATCAGGAGGAGAAATTGTGATAATGGGAGTTGTTGTGGTGGGCTCTGAGGTTGTCTCAGAAACAGTATTTGTGATGGTGGTGGTTATTATAGGGACTTCTGTGGTGGTATCAGGAGCAGAGGTCATGATGGTGCTAGTTGCTTTAGTGACCTCTGTGGTGGTCTCAGGAGCAATGGTTGTGTTGTTATTGCCTATTGTGTTGGGCTCTATAGTGCTATCAGGAGTAGTGGTGCTGATAGTTGTGGTGGCATCTGATATGGTCACAGGAAAAGAGGTTGGGCTAGTGGTGGCTGTTGTCATGGGCTCTGGGGAAGTAGCAGGAGAAGAGGTCATGAGGGTGCTAGCTGCTGTGCTGACCTTTGTTGTAGTCTCAGGAGGAGAGCCTATGGTGCTGGCTGCTGTTGTATTAGGCTCTGTGTTGGTTTCAGAAATAGTGCTCATGATAGTCACAGATGGATGTAATACTTGTCTCAGAGGTGGTTTCAGGAAAAATAGTTGTGATGCTGCTACCTATTGTGGTGGACTCTATGGTGGTATCAGGAGTAGTGTTGCTAATAGTTGTGGTGGCATCTGAGATGGTCACAGGAAAAGAAGTTGTGATAGCAGTGATTGTTATAGTAGGCTCTGTGGTAGTGTCAGGAGGAAAAGTTGTGATAATGGGGACTGTTGTGGTGGGCTCTGAGATTGTCTCAAAAACAGTACTTGTGATGGTGGTAGCTGTTGTGGAGACCATTGTGGTGGTAGCAGGAACAGAGGTCATGATGGCACTAGCTGCTGTAGTGACTTCTGTGGTGGTCTCAGAAGGAGAGGCTGTGGTACTGGTTGCTGTTGTAGTGGGTTCTGTTGTGGTTTCAGGAAGAGTACTTGAGGTCATCTTGGATGGTGGTCTCAGGAGTAATGGTTGTGTTTTTGCTGCCTATTGTGGTGGACTCTGTGGTGGTATTGGGAGCAGTTGTGGTGTCATTTGAGATTGTCACAGTAAAGGAGGTTGTGATAAGAGTGGCTGTTGTGATGGGCTCTGTGGTGGTATCAGGAGCAATACTTTTGATGGTAGTGGATGTTGTGTTTGCCTCAGAAGTGGTCTCAGGAGCAATGGCTGTGATACTGCTACCTACTGTGGTGAGCTCTATGGTAATTTTAAGAGCAGTGGTACTGCTAGATATGTTGGCCTCTGAAGTGGTCTCAGGAGTAGAGTTTGTGATAGTGGTGGCTGCTGTGATAACCTCTGTAGTGGTATCAGGAGCAGTGGTGCTGAAAGTTATGGTAGCATTTGAGATGGTCACAGGAAAAGAAATTGTGATCGTCGGAGCTGTTGTGGTATGTTTTATGGTGGTACCAGGAGCAGTGCTTGTGATGGTAGTGGATGTTGTGGATGCCTCAGAGGTTCTCGCAGGAGCAGTAGTTTTGATAGTGGTGATGGCTGTGGTGGGCTCTGTGGTGCTATCAGGAGGAGAAGTTGTGATAGTGGGGGCTGTTGTGGTGGGCTCTGAGATTGTCTCAGAAACAGTACTTGTGTTAGTGGTGGCTGTTGGGGAGACCACTGTGGTGGTAGCAGGAACAGAGGTAATGATGGTGCTAGCTGTTGTGGTGACCTCTATGGTGGTCTCTGCAGGAGAGGTTGTGATAATGGTGACTGTTGGAATGGGCTCTAGGGTGGTCTCGGGAAGAGAGGGTGTGGTGCTGGTTGCTATTATAATGGCCTCTGTGGTGGTTTCAGGAACAGTACTTGTGAACATCTTGGATGTTGTACTTGCCTCAGAGTTGGTCTCAGGAGCAGTAGCTGTGATGGTGGTAACTGTTGCACTTGTGTTGATGGTGGTAATATTTGTGTTGGTCTCTGAGATAGTGGTGCTGGTGGTAGCTGTTGTACTGAATTTTGATTTACTCTCAGATGCAGTACTTGGGATGATGGTGATTGTTTTGGTTGCCTCTGAGGAGGACTCAGGAGTACTGGTGGTAACTTTGGGAGTGTCATCTGAGGTATTCTCAGGAGCAGTGATTGTTAAGAATATGGTTGTTTGGGTGTCTTTTGAAGTAGTCCCAGAAGAAGGTTTTGTGATGCTGCTGCTTGGTATTTCTTTGTCCTCTGAGATAGTTTCAGGAGCACTTGAACTAGTGGTGGTGGCTGTTGTAATGTCCTCTGAGGTGGTCTTAGTAACAGTGATTGTGATGGTGGTGGGTATGGTGAGGCACTCTGAGGTGGTCTCAGAAAAAGTGATGCTTTTGGTGGCTACTGTGGTGTCCACTGTGATGATGTCAGAAGAACAGGTTGTGATGCTGGTGGTAGCTGTTGCGATGTCATCCGTGGTGGCCTTAGAAGCACTTGTATTGATGCTGGTTGTTATTGTGGTGGCTTCTGAGTTGGTCTCCATAACTGTAGTCTAAGAAGAAGTGGTTGTGATAATGGTGGGTGATATGGTATCTTCTGAGGTAGATTCAGCAACTATGGTTGTGTTGGGTATTATGATAGGCTCTGAGATGGTCTCATGAACAGTAGTTGTGATATTTGAGACTATTATGGTAGCATCTGATGTGGTGTCAATTTTGCTGATGGTGTCTGGTGTTGTGGTTTCTTCTGATGTAATCTCCAGAACAGTATTTGTGATGATGGTGGCTGTTTTGTGGACATCTAATGTATTGTCAGGAGCACTTTTGGTGGCTTCTAAGGTGGCCTTAGGAACACTTGTCCTGATGCTGGTTGCAGCTGTTGTGGCCTCTGAGGCAGTCTCAGTAATTGTGGTTGTGATGGTTGTAGTTATTTTTGCATCTGAGGTAGAACCAGTAGCACTTATATTGATGGTAGTTTCTGTTGGGGTAGCATCTGAGGTGTTCTTGGGAGTGGTACTTTTGATGGTGGTGGGTATTGTGATTGCCTCTGAGGTGGTCTCAGGTGCAGAGTTAGTCATAGTTGTGGTGGCATCTGAGGTGGTCTTAAGAGCAGTTGTCACAGTCTCTTTAATTGTTGTATTACTTTGTGGGAACTGGATAATAATTTCAGGATTTTTTGCATTGGAACTCCTCACCAGACTCAGTATCAGCACTCCAATTGTTGTTGATATTACACAGGCCAAAAGGCAGGCTAAGAATAGTTTCAACAGTGTCCAGTGATTTTCTCTTCCCTGAAAAGAATGAAAATAAATTGGTTAACCTAGAGGGAAATCTATATTGAAGATCAACAGGGCCTTGTGATGTGCTGTCAAATGGATTTTCCTGGATGTGATCATGTCACTCCTCTGCTCAGTATACTCCTGTACTTCCTATTTCTTTAAGATATAAGTTATCTGACTTTCTGACCTTTTTACAGTGCTTCAACCTTTTTTTTTTTGCAATGTTTCAACCTATCTTTCAAACTTCAATGTACAGAATTCACCTTTCCTTATTCTGCAACCCAGTCAAGCTGGCCCTTCTTGTTTTCCTCACACACAAAACACCATCATCCATCAGACTTTTCACTGACTGTTTCAATATCTGAAATGCACTGCCTTTTCACTTCTCAATCCTAGAATCTGTCTCATCCTACGAGATGCAGTGCGAGCACCATCAGAGTTACAACATGCAACCTTTCCTGATGCTCTAAACTCCTCATTCCTTATTCTGACTGCCTTGTACTTAAACACTTGGAAACTGTTTAAGTTTATTCCTTCGTTTGTCTATGTTCTTCTTCCCTTGTTAGCACTTAACCCCCCTGAAAAGGTATTGTTTCATTCATTCTATTTGCATCTTCATCACCTAATGTAGTGCCTGGTACTTAACAGTTGTGTGGTGAATTGAACTGAATTGACTATCCACAGGCTACAAAGAGTTATGATGTATGACATATTGCTGAAGTGTCAAACACAGCTACAGGATGAATATGGGCAGCAAGACTCCTAAGTGACTAGAACCAGATTAAAATGTAAGTTTTAACTAGCTTGGCACAGTGAATAAAGTGCCAAAAATTGTCTCAGACACTTTCAAGCGGTGTGACCCTGGACAATTCACTTAATCTTTTTGCCTCAGTTTCCTCATCTGTAAAATGATCTTGAGAAGGAAATGGTAAACTACTCCAGAGTCTTTGTCAAGAAAACCCCAAATGAGATCATGAAGAGTTGGGCATAACTGAAAATGACTGAGCAATAACAATCTGATTTTAATGTGTTCAAGTAATAATCAAAAAGAAATCTATAAATGTGTGGTTTTCAAAGTCAATGATGTGACTCACAGAGATCTTTATGAATGATTTTGTATCTTCATTTCTATTTGAGGTTGACATCATTGCTATGGTGGATAGAGAGCTAATCTCCAGGAAGTGTTTATGTGTATGTGGGGGGGGGGCGGTTGGCTAGGGAAGAGGAAAGAAAATTTATTTATTTATTTCAGGCCAACTACATGACTACTAAGTGTACTGTGATAAACACTTAACAAACAGTATCTTTTTTGATCTTCACACAACCTGAGACTAAGATACTATTATTATCTCCATTTTTCATTTGAGAAAACTAAGGCAAACAGAAGTTAAATGACTTGCCCAGGGTCATGCAGCTGCTTAGTGCCTGAGATTGGATTTGAACTCAAGCTCCAAGCATGGAGCACAATCTCCTGAGTAACTCCACTGCCACTGATTTTTTCTTTTGGACAGGGCACTTCTAAGTTATTTGATGTCTCAAAGTATCAAGAAGTTAACTGAATTGTTGAGATTCTATTACCAGAATGCAAATTCTGTAGGATCCTACTAAGTTAGAAAAGCTTAAAGCCCAGGTCTGATGACTGAGGATAAGCATGATGAAGCTTAGCAGTTGATCACCAGAGTGATTAGTTTTCCTAGCAATTCAATAAGATGTCCGGCATACATTTCAAACTCAATATATCCAAAGCACTACTTTTTATCTTTCCCCCAAAACTCTCTTACTATCAAGGGTATCATCATACTCCTAGTCCATAAGTTAGCAATTTTAATATCATTGTATATTCTTCACTTTTATTCAATCCAGTTATTGAGTATGTTGCCATAGCTACCATCACACCAGCCTTCACATACATCCCTATCTTTATTCATTATATTGACTCCTCCTTAACATACTTCCTGCTGGTTGGTCTCCCTGACACCAGTCTCTTCCTATTCTAATCTCCCCTCTACTCAGGTACCGAAGTAATTGTCCAAAAATAAGATCTGACCATGTCATCTCCATTCCACTACTTTATCCAACAAACTTTAGTGTCTCCTTATTGTTCTCAAGATCAAATATGAAATCTTCTGTTTGGCTTTTAAAACTCTTCACAACTTGGTCTTTCTCCACCTTCTAGACTTTTTATACTTTATTCCCTGTCACATTCTCTACAACTCAATGAATACTTTGTTTTTGTACTTGAGTCATTTCAGTTGTGTCCATTCTTTCATAATATCATTTGGGATTTTTCTTGATAGAAATGCTAGAGTGTTTTTCCTTTTCCTTCTCCAACTTATGCTACAGATGAAGAAACTGAGGCAAACAAGATTTAGTGACTTGCCCAGGGTCACACCACTAATAAGGCTCTTGAGGCTGGATTTGAACTCAGGAAGGGGAGTCTTTCTGACTCCAAACCCAGTGCTCTATCCACTTCACCACCTAGCTGTGTCAACCTTTGATACTGACTTCGATGCTCTTCAAAGATGACACCCCATCTTCTCACTCCAAATATTTTCATTGACTGTTCCTCATACTGGAATGCTCTCTTTTCTCCTCCACCTCTGAATTTCCACAGTTTCCTTTCAAGTCTCAGCAATTTGGCAAGAGACCTTCCCTCAGCTTCCTCTTCCATCCACCCCCTTCCCTCTAAGATTACTTCCTATATTCACTATATATGTATATATATATATATATATGTATATATATGTAGTTTTTTCATCTTCATCTCTCCTTTAGAATATTTGTTCTTTGACAGTAGAGTCTATGGTTTTGCCTTATTTAACATGATTATGAAATCATAGAGGAATTTCTGTCTATGTTTGTGGAGTGTCAGTCTGAAGAACCAACACTGAAGAAATCACGGTTCCTAGAACTGTTGAGAAGTCAAAACCATTCTAGAAGAGATGGCCAAGACAACAAGAGATTCCGATCATGCTATGCAATGTCTAATTGAGTTGTTTAGTTTGGAGAAGAAAAGACTCAGAAGGAACATGCTATTGCTTTCATGTCTCTGAAAGGCTTTTATGTAGGAGAGAGATGAACATGTCATTCAGGCCATGATGACAGAGCTTGAAGGATCAGTTGTTGGAAGGTGCATAGAAAGAGATTGCTCATGCATTAAGAGGGCCTGAATGGCTATTTTGTCAAGGATGTTGTGGGAAGGATTCCTGCTCATATCAAGTCAAAGATCTCAAATTGAAAAGGACTTCAGAGGATAGCTGGTCAAACCACTTCCTTTTGTACAGACTGAAACTGAGAGCAAGGGAGTATGAGATTCTGTCCAAAGCCATACTGGTATTGAATGTCAGTACCAGGATAAGAACTCATGTCCTAAAGCTGTAAGTTTAGCATCATACTAAATGACCTCCAAAATTTCTTTTCATTCTATGCTTATGGAATCTTTCTCATCATCACAAGGTTAGTGAGATGATATAAGATACCCCTTTAGAACACAAATGTACTCTTAACTTAAACAACCCTTAGCACAGCATCTGTCACATAGTAGGCACTTAATAAATAGTTTACTGACTGATTGCAGCCTTCACTGCAACTGACCAGATAGAATCCTGTGAGTACTGAGGCTACTGGACAGAAATTTTGGTAGTTGGGACTTCTGGGGTCTAGAGATGTCCTAGAATAACAAGAAGTTTCATGTTCAATTACTGCTCCTGAGTTCATTCTGATATAAAAACCTTGGGCTAGTTGACAAAATAGAAGGGCAGCTAAGTAACAGAATGGATATAGCACTGGATCTAGATTCAGGAAAATCTAAGTCCAAGTTCAGCCTTCAGACACTGAACTAGATGTGTGACCCTGGGCAAGTCACCTAACCCTGTTTGCTAAAGTTTCCTCACCTGTTAAATGAACTGGAGAAGGAAACTGCAAACAACTCTAGTACCTTTGCCAAGAAAAATCCCAAAATGGGTCACAAAGAGTCAGATATGATAGAAGCAACAGTTGATAAAATATGGGGCAACACCTTGACTGGTTTCTCAGGTAATATATAGTGCCTAGGGGAATGAGCGGTAGAAAAATTATATCACCAATGCTAGAAACTTATATGAAATGTAGCAATTTATCATGTCTTGAATGTAGACTTTAGAAAAAGCAGAGAACATCCTACAGTAATGGATAGAGCTTGAGCCTTTGAATAAGGATGACCTGGTTTCAAATCTGGTCTTAAACACCTACTAGATGTGTGACCAGGAGCAAGTCATTGAATCCCTTTGTTCCTCAACAACTCTCTAAGACTGTAAGTTGGAGAGGATGTTTTGCACTACATTTCTAGAAGAAATTTCCTAGTTGTTTTGACTTTATCAATGAAATCATAATCCTGATTTGTTTTACAAATGATTTTATACTTTTCATCAAAGATGGAACAACATATGGCTTCTTTAGTAGAGTTCCTGCCTTCTCCATTGTAGTAGCTTTTTTCTATGATGAAGAAAACCATGGGAACTCAAGGAATCCATGGGGACATGGCTTTTCAGGCTATACTTAATGAAAACAGACTTTGGATAGTTTACAAATCATCTTGGAGATGGAGTCACTTGAGAGGTCATATTAATTGCTTAATTCCACAAAATTCAGCAACTCAAGAAACAATTAATCAATGTTGACTACAAGCCAATCCATGAACTAAGACTGGCAGTGCAGAGGAACAGTTTCTACCCTCAAGGACCTTGCATCTACTGGGAAGATAAAATAGAAAGTACATCCAAAATAATACAGAACAATTTTAAGAGAGAGACTGCAAACTTTTTGGAAGAAATAGTGCATGAGATGACCCCTTCAGTTGTGCTTTGAAGAAAGTTAAGGAACCTATGAGGGAGCAGTTATGAAGGGAATGCATTCCCATGAAGGTCAGAAACAGGATATATAATATCACAAATAGGGAGCAGTCAACAAACTGGTTTATGGCATTAGAGAGTAAATGAAAAGCATTGAGGCAGAACAGATGGAAAGGGACATTGTAGTCATATCACTGAGCATTTTAAACCTCTGAAGAGTTTTCCTTTTATCCTAAATACAAGGAAAGGAACCATGCGTGACAAACTTAGTCACAAGAGGAGCTACAAAAGTAGCAAAATTTTTGAACTGTTCGCCTTTTAGCTATCTTCTCTCAGTGATAGGCAAACTAGGTGGCAAGCTGTACTTCTCAAAAACTCAGGATTAGGAAAGGAGGACCAAAGGTAGGGTAGGCCTAGGAGTTCTGCTCAATCTAGGAAGGAGACTGGGTCATCCATTCTTATTTATTATTCACACACATTTTCACTTTTTGTGTCAGATGAAATAAATGTGGCCGTTAAATCATTTAATCAAGAATAATTGGACAGCTGTGGATAGATCCCATCCACTTGAGGAGCTAGTATCACTTAAGATTTTACCTGATGATAAAGCAGTTCTGTAGTTGAGGATGCTGACTGCCCAAGAACTCCCTTGGTACATAAAACTGATGGTCTGGGATCTGCATCTCCATGACCATGATGTAGTGAGTGAAACACACATGGGTGGCAGCAAGTTGCTTGGCCATTGGGATTCAAAAAGGTCTGCAAAGAGAAGAACAATAGTAAGCTCACATGGATCTAATAATTCTGTATATATTTATTATGGTACAGTGGATAGACTTGGAGTCAGGAAGACTTGAGTTCAAATTTTGACAGATTTATTAACTGCACGTGACCTATGAGCAGACTACACCACCCTTCTTCAGATATAGCTTCTTCATTTGTAAAATGAGAAAAATAACAATGGTAGTACTCATTTATAAGCTTGTTTTGATGATGAAAAGAGTGTGTGTGTGTGTGTGTGTATGTGTAGTCTTTAAGAACTTTAACATATAATAAAAATATATATCTTTTTTGTTCTTTCTGGGTTATTTTTTAATTTAATTTTTAATTTATGGAATAAGACAAGCATTTGATAAATTAATAAACATCTATTAAGATTACAATGATGATAATGCTGTGATGGGGACAAGCTTGACTCTAGACACTGAGATTTTGACAGTACAATTGATAAAAAGAAAAATCTACTTTTTTAGATTTAATAAGAAAATATCTTTGGATATTTTGGTTAATATGCTCTGAAGAATAATCTAAGAAGAATTTTAGAGTATGTCCAAGAAAGTGGAGTCCATGGCATAACAATGTCCCTGAGAACCTACCCACCATACTCAACAGGCTTAAAAATAGGCCCAGGAGAGAAAAGGGAAAGTGAACAGTGTACCTTTCATCATCACCAATACCCAAAATCATTTTCTGTCATAACTACTTCATGAGTTCTTCATCTAGATCCTGCTCTTGAAGACCTCTGATCCCTGTTTCATGAGCAACTGACCCATCACTCACCTTTGCCTGACACTCTGCCTATAGAAGAGCTAACAAGCCATTGGACTCTATCATTATCTGGATAGTGTAGTGCCTCCTATGAACTCTAACAATTCAACTCATACAGTTCTGAACAGTTGTATACTGGCCTCATTGACTGTGAGACTTTTTTTCTAAATATGGAGAAGGATTATGAATAATTAGGAAGACAGAAACAAAAGTAGAACACTCAGAAAATAGAGCTATGATAGAGTTTTCTATTTTTATCCAAGATACCAAAAATTGGGGTTATTTGCAGTATCATAAAATCTTAACTGGCAAGAATTTCAAAGATCATCTTGTCAGTTCATTATTTCAAAAAAGGCAAAGAAGTTGCCCAAGTAGTTAGAAATGTGTTCAGCACCAGGTCATTTCCTACTATTATTGACCAGATACATTTTAAACCAGGAGTGCAGCACTGGTTAAATAATTAGGAATCAATATAATTGACAATATCAATAAACCTTTAACAAACTATAGCACCCATTCCTATTAAAAATGCTAGAGAGCAGAGCAATAAATGGAGTTTACCTTAAAATGATAAAATTTATCTAAATCATCAGCAAGCATTATGGGAATAAGCTAGAAGTTTTCCCAATATGAACAGAGATAAAGCAAGGTTGCCCATTATTACCTCTATTATTTAATATTGGCTAGCAATTTAGCAATGAGAAGAAAAAGAAATTGAAGGAATTAGAATAGATATTGAGGAAATAAAACTATAATTCTTTACAGATGATAAGATGTTACACTTGGAAAAAAGTAGTTGAAATAATTTAACAACTTTAGCAAAGTTGCAGGATACAAAATAAGCCCACATAGATCATTAGCATTTCTATATATTACCAACAAAGCCCATCAACAAGAGGTAGAAAGAGAAATACATTCAAAATAACTATAGAAAGGGGCGGCTAGGTGGCATACTAGATAGAGCACTGGCCCTGGAGTCAGGAATACCTGAGTTCAAATCCAGCCTCAGACACTTAATAAATTACTTAGCTGTGTGGCCTTGGGCAAACCACTTAACCCCATTTGCTTTGCAAAAACCTAAAAAAATTAAAAATTAAAAAAATTAAAAAATAAAATAACTAAAGGAAATATAAAATTCTTGGGAGTCTACTTGCCAAAACAAACTCAAGAACTGTATGAACACAACGATAAATCACTTTTCATTACAAATAAAGTCAGTTCTAAACAACTGGAAAAATATTAATCTCTCACAGGTAGTCTGTCTCAACATGATAAAAATGATAGTTTTACCAAAGTAATCTATTTTTTCAGTGACATAAAAATCAATCAAAAATTATTTTATAGAGCCAGAAAAATTATAATGAAATTCATCTGAAAGAACAAGAAATCTCAAGAATATCAAGGTAAAAGAAATATCTACTTTTTTAGATTATAATAAGGAAATATCCTTGGATATTTGGTTTAATATGCTTTGGTGATATGAAAAAAAAAGTGAAAGTGATCTTGTTGTACCAGATCTCAAAATATAAAGTAACAACCACCAAAAAAATCCAATACTGGCTAAAATAATTACACAAAAAAATCAAAGTCATCAATAGTCTTATTTTTAAAAATGTTCTAAATCACCATTGATCAGAGAAATGCAAATTAAAACAACTCTGAGATACCACCTCACACCTACCAGATTGACTAATATGACAAAAAAAGGAAAATGTTGGATGCTGAAGGGGATATGGGAAAATTGAGACACTAGTGCACTGTTACTGAGGTGATCCAACCATTCCGGAGAACAGTTTCCAACTATGCCCAAAGGACTATAAAACTGTGCACATCCTTTGATACACCAATACTACTGCTAGGTCTATATCACAAAGACATCTGAAAAAAAAAGGAGAAAGGAACCTATTTATATAAAAAATTTGTATCAGCTCTTTTTGTGGTGGCTAAGAATTGGAAATCAAAGAGATGCCCATCAGTTGAGGAATAACTGTGGTATAATGATGTTTGCCTTTCATTTTTGAAGAAGACCTCAACATTAGGAAGGTGGCATGACAACTACATAAATTGGATTTGAGTGAGGGGTTACTGTGCTAAATCATCAGCCTCATTTTTTCCTCCAGAGCCATCTGAGTCCAGTGGCCAGATATGAATCAGAAAACAACTAGACGTGGCCCTGGATATGAGTCAATCAGGGTTAGTGACTTACATGAAAAAATCCTAGAAAAAACCTAGAAAGACTTACATGAATTGTATAGCGAAATGAACAAAACCAGGAATACTTGGAAGTCTACCTGCTATGATAAACTCAAGAACCATATGAACCCAACTATAAAACACTTTTCATAAAAATATACTCAGATCTAAACAATTGGAAAAATATTAATTGCTCATGGGTAGGCTGTGTAGATATAATAAAAATGACAGTTCTAACTGAAGTAATCTATTTCTTCACTGCCATAACAATCAAACTATCAGTTTGGTTACAGCAATATTATTTGATGAAGAATTGTAAATAACTTAGTTATTCTCAGCAATACAGTGATCCATGATAATTCCAAAGGACTAAGGATGAATCATACTATCTGCCACTAAAGAAAGAACTGGTATTGATTGAATAAAAACAGAAGCATTCAATTTTTCACGTTTTTCCTTTCATTTTTTTTCTTCCATTCAAGTCTCCTTGTACAAAATGGCTAATATGAAAATCTTTTATATAATTGCACATACATACCCTATATCTGATTGTTTACATCTCAGGGAGAGGACAGTGAAGGAGGTAGGGAGGAATAGAATTTAGAACTCAAAACTTTAAATAAAAATGTTTTGGCTATTTTTAATTGAAGAAAATAATAATATAGCACTGTGAAGATTTAGTACAGGTGCTCTTCCTGCTATTACTGAATAACACAGGGTCTTAATTCAACCAATCTTCTTAGTAAGCACCCTTGGCTAGCCTAAAGTGTTGACTTTTGCTAATCTCCGAGTCCCTTCAACTTACCTCAGGCTGATTAACTTGTAAAATCAGCAGCCCAGCTGTGAAAACTCCAATTCACTCACCAGATTGGTTTTCTAAGATCTTCATCCTCTATTGGACTCTGTCTCATCCTAAAGAAGTCAAATTATAGAGTTCCAGAGCTAGAAAGACACTGGAAATCACCTGCTGAGAAAACCTTATTGTACAATCTGTCTTACTTTCATATCAACTCTCTTAGCTCCATTTTGGAATGCAGCCTGTCCCTGAGAGTACTTTCTCTCTTGTCATCTTTTCTATGTGGCAGAAGTAGAATTTGTAGCTATTAATCAAAACTATAAGACTTACAGAATAAATATTTTTATTAAATTTCTCTCCAGACATTTCCATAGCCTTTTGATCTGATCATATGTGGCATGTACTCCATTAATGAATGAATCTTTATTTCTGTAATTGAGGACTATTTGATCAGACATTTTCAATTACTTAAAGACTAGGACAAAAATAATTAAAAATTAACTCTATTTAATGAGCAAGTTATTTAAAAAACTGCTTCCTTTTTGAACCTTTAAAATATATTAAGAACAAGCCAACCAAGATACATAGAAATCTCTGAGACTGACAAACCATTTAAATTCTCCACAGGCATGAATCTTTTCTAATTAGTAGCAAAAATAGTCATAGAAGGTTAATTTTCCTAGTTCCAGCTTCTTCTTTTTAGAGATGAATCCTAGAGAGTTTGAGTAACATGCTCATAATCTCAGAATTATTTGCTATCAGAACTGAGATTAGAACCCAGGCTTCCTATTATCCAGTTCAGTTATTTCCACCACACTATATACATTTAGTACAAATTGCATTAAATGTATATTTTTCCCCAATTACAATGTCAGCTTTTTTTAAACCAAAGGTTGAAAACTCAGGTATCAGACTTTGAATGGCATGGAATCATTGCAGGCAATACTCACTGGCTGGGTTTCAGGTTGTTCAATGTCCACAAGACGTTTCCTATATTTCTCTTCCATTCTGGAGCTACCAGTATCAAAAACTTGGGTCAAAGAAATTTGCCATTTTACTCAGTTCCTTTTATACCTTCTTGCAGGTTAGGAAATACTAGTTGTAATTATTGTTAACTATGATGCATCTATCCAGGGGTAGATCAAGTTGAATAATAATCTTTTTTCCATTGTGGGCTACACCTTCCGAATGGTACATTCTGAACAATTTATTTGATAGCTAAAATACAAAGCAATACAAAAATCTAATGGGAAAGGTGATTGGTCTTTTACAAGTCTGCCTAATGGTAAAATAGCAACAACAACAACAACAATCAATTGTAAAAACAAAACAACACCAGTTCTTTTACCTACCTGTACCATAGTCCATTAATAATCATTAAATATAAAAGAAGAATAGCAGGATGGAACTGTTTCTAATTAAGCCCGATAAGAAGATGAGATTCAGATAATTTTCATAATAATAATAAATATTTATATGGTACTTCAGTGTTTTCAAGAGATTTATATACAAAAGTGAACTTTGCAATAATCTATTAAGACAGGTGCTACTTCTAGTCCTTTCTTTCAGATTTGTAAACTGAGACTTGAGTGATTTACTCACGATCCTTGCTAGGAAGTATCTGAGAAGAGATTCAAATCCATGTCTTCCTGACTCCACATCTACTTTTTTATCTACTATGAGAATTCATATAAAAGATTCACTTTTTTTCTAACACTTCCTTCATGATAATTCTATGAGATAGATGTTAAACTCATCCACCTATTGCTTTGGATTAGAAGATCCTCAAGGATTGTAATCATATTTAGAGGAAGCCAGATATGTTATTTCAAGTACTATTTATGAATTATGAATCTGTAACATTTTTCATGTCATGTTAGTCTGAGTATGATCACAAATATCTATAAATATCAGACATAAAATATTTAAGTATGGTAAATATTTTAAAATATTAAATAGTAGATGGGTAGTGTTATGAATAGTATAGTGGTAAGGCCAAGTTCAAAAAGTTTGAACACTCATTCAGGTGGCCCTGAATAAACTCTCAGTCTCAGTTTCCTTATTTGCAAAATGGAGATAATAAAACCTCCCTGTAAGGGTTATTATGAGGGTTAAATTATGTAATATATATATATATATATATATATATATGGTATTTTACAAATCTTAAGTCACTCAATAAAGGTAAATTATTACTAATAGTATAATTAAGTAAAAATTTCTTTATAGTAACATAACTAGTGATGAATGTCTTAACTTGAATAACAACCCAGTTAAGGAAGTGTGGTAGTATTTCAATAATCCAATTCAACCAATTTTGAAGAATGGTCTATTTTGTGGAAAACAGAGGGTGATAGGGAAACAAAAATTAAATAACAACCTGCAGTTTAGGAGTTTACCTTCTAGAAGGAGAAAAAAGACATGGATAAGAGCAACACTAATTCAGTGAAGGATGTGATCAGTGAAGAATGGTACAAAAGGGAAGACTTCATGGAGGGAGTAGCAATGGAGCTCAAGCTTGAAAAGGACAAAAAAGAATAATAATCATTTAGCTTCAGCCACTATTCCAAGGAAATATCTGCAGCTGTTGAATATGAATATTTCCATTTACTAATGAAAACCCCTAAAACTCCTTATTTAAGCACTAGATGCATCCCAAATATCTCAGATTCTTTTAAAAATTTATTTCCAAAGCCACTTCCCATGACTCCTGCCACAATGTGCCACCAATATCTTTCTTCAATGTATCCTTCACCTAGAAAAATAGTTTTTTTAAAAATCTTTTTTTATAGAACTATTCAAGAACAACAAAGGACCTTAAAGACACCAGCTCCCTCATTTTACAGATTTAGAAACTGAGACTCAAAGGAAGTAATTTTCTCCTTGTATTTCACACAGTTGGTATCAGAACTAAAACATGTTTCAAGTAGAAGTTTATTCATTTATACAACATAATTAGATTGGTTGATTGGATAATAAAGTTTGTTGGAGTTTCAATACTTAAATTCTTTATCCATATAATTATAATGAACAAGAGTAACATTGAATATTTGGATTGGAAATTTTCATATATTATCAGATTCAGTTAATATTTTGATTAGTTTTGCTGAACTTTTTTTCTTCATTTTTATTTTTTGCAACAAAAGATGACTCTTTAATTAGAGGAAAAGGGTAGGATATAACTGAAAATGAATAAGATAAAAACCCATAATATATCAAAGACATTTTTAAGAAAAAGAAAATCACATGCACATATAGAATGAAGTAAGTATTTCCAGGAAAATAATAACCATAATGAGCAAAACCATATAAATGGAAACCACCACAACAAAAGAAACTGAGTATTATATAACCTTCCTTCTTTATACATGTGAGGTACTATTGGAATAGAACAATGAATTTAGCATTGCACATGACTAATATGTGTAATTCTGGTTTGATTTTAGGAAAAGGTTTTGTTTTTCCTCTTTTTAATCTTTGTCACAAGGAATGGTTCCTATGGTAGAGAATAGGGAGGGATATATTAAAAAATAAAGGTGATGTCAAACAAAAGTTATTTAAAAAGAATGATAATTTGTTTCAAGTTTTAGATGGAATGAAATGACATCTTAGAGAATATAAGGAATAGGAAGATATTTTAAGCCATGCAAAGTCCAGATCTACTTTAAGGTCTTGGATGGGAAGTCATCATTATCTCTAATTAGTAAGCATCCTAAAGCATAACAATACTTTATTTGCTTGTAGAAAGATACTGAGTTTGACATTAAGCCAGTGAAAACTTATTCAGAGCAATAAAAAGTGGGAAGAAGCTAGGTAAGAAATAACTGTGTTCTAGTACTAACTTTGCCCACATCTCTCAAATTGTAGTTCCAAAAAGTCCATGATTCATAGAGTCTCAAGAGTCCCCACCAATGGGTCACTCCATATACAGTTTGACTCTGCTGTTGTTTTGTCTGTCTATGTCTACTTGTTCTGCATTATTTATGAATTAAGCCTTATTCTTTCCTTCGTGATTCTACTTGAGTATGCTTTCTCCCTTCCAATTCTTTGAAAATCATAATTCTTTAATGCCCAACTTGTGTCCCAACCTGGAGTGCAAGTAGGAATTCTAACTCTTGGGGCAAACTAAATTGAACTAAAGGATATCTGTCTGTGTAGGGAGATGGGAGGAAGGTTCCATGAGGAGTGATGTCCTAAAGTATGGATATTTCAAGGCACAGTTAAGTAGATTGAAGACAGAGGTCATAAAATATAAGGAAGATGAGACAAGGGTTGGACTGGAGAAGATTCTGAGATTGAGTTCTGAATTCATTTGGGTGGACAAAGATTGTTCCGTAGTTTCATGAAGGAAATCAACAATGATCTGAGCAAACTAGAATAACTTTAATAGAAGAGAAATGATTGCTGAGTGGTGGTTTGTTAACTTTAAGTATCAGGGATGTGAGAGGAGACATTAGTCTTGGAGATGATGCCAAGTGATGTGTCTTCAGAAGACTAGGTTTCAGTGATTATCAGAGAGTTAAGGAAGTTTAGAAGAAGCTCGTTTGTATCCCATGAATATAGATTGAGAGGTGAAAAGGGCCTTGAAAATCATTTAATTCACATTTCTCCTTTTGCAGAAGAGAATATTGGAGTGAGACTCATTCAATGTTAGACCTATAACAGGACAGCTGAATGATACAACCCTGGAGCCATAACTCATCTCTAAATCCAGACATCTTTCTCCTACTCCACAACTGAGGTAAATTCTCAGAAAATATCATGGAGAAGCAAGACAAAAATAGGATGGTGTCTAGGGGAAGACTAAGGATTAGTTTACTATTCCTGAGATGGACTGAAACCAGCTGAGTTGACTGATCATAAGTTCCTCTGGTTAATGATTTTACCAGTTTGGAAATTTTGACTCACAATCACTAATCTCATTCCTCCAACAAGACAGATCATTTCTTATTTTAAAATTTTTATTTAAGAAGACAAGGTTAAATGATTTGCCCAAGGTCACACAGCTTCATAAGTATTATGTGTCTGAGGTTGGATTTGAACTCAGGTCCTCCTGACTCCAGGGCTGGTGCTTTATCCATTGTGCTACTTAGCTGCCCCCTAAGACAGACCTTTTCTTGCCCCTCCACCCATATCCACTCTAATTATCCTCTCTGCCTAGATTTCTCTCCTTCATCTTCTAATATCCCTATGTGATGAAAGAGAAAAACCTGACAGTTTTTCAGTAGATAATAATCAATAAATTGATAGAAGTTTCTTTCTATAATCAAAAACAACTAGAAGAGATAATGAATGCCTTTTTTGAAAGGGAATACCCCTGACAGGGAATGCCCTGATTAATGAACATTTAAATGAGGAGGTTCAGCTACCTCCACCAATCTGGAACAAGGAATCTATTTCTTTCCAGACCACTCTTGTTGGTCATTTCCTTCATGTGCTAGATCATCCTAATCTACAGTGGAGGGGTACAATCATTTTGGGATAGAAATTCATCTATATCAAATTCTGTTTATACCATAAATCACAGGCAGGAATATCTGGTCCATTGGCCATATAAGACCCATGTAATCATTTGGTCTGGCACTTCCATGGCAACTTCAGGTGGGACTTAAAATTCTATCTGGCCACTGGACCTAGATGGCTCTAGAGGAGAAAGTGACACTGGTGACTTAGTACAACACCCCTCATTCAAATTCAATCCTTGTGCTTGTCATAGTATCACCTCCCTGATGACAGGGTCTTCTTCAAGAATGAAAGACAAACATCATCTCTGAGCTAAACTTCTGATTTCCTATCGTTATGTTGCCCTTCTTTAAGAGCCTGACTCCTATGATCCCTATAGGAGTATAGGGTGAGTTGTCTGAGGGCCAGGACAGATAGTCCCCTTTCCTGGTATGGCTGCATCTAATGGTAGGACTGTCCTCTGTAATTTCACTTGCTCTCTTTTCCCTTATGGTTGCCTTTGATAAAAGGATTCCTTGTTAGGGCTTTACTCAGTTTTTTCATTTGTAAAATGAGGGAGATAAATTAGCTGATCTTCTAATTGTAACATTCCATCATTCTACAGAGTGCTGATATAAAATGGCATCATGCAAATAACAGAGCACTAAAGCCCATTTCATTCAAGTTAAGATCCACAGAAGTTGAATCCAAACTACAGCTTTGCCATGAACTTTATGCAGAACTGGATGATGATGATCATGATCATGATCATGATGTTTGTCCTTCATTTTCAAAGAAGACCATGACATCAGGGAGGTGATGTAATAGCATGTAGTCAATTGGATTTTAGTGAAGGTGTGATGTGCTAAGTCATCAGCCTCACTTTCTCCTCCAGAGACATCTGGATGCAGAGATATATATATATACATACATACATACATACATATATATATATATATATATGTATATATATATATATATATATATATAGATATAAATGAGAACAATGGGAGATAGCTGTGAATGGGTGACAATCAGGGTAAATGATTTGCTCAGGATTAAATAACTAGTAAATGTCTGAGGTTGGATTTGAACTTGGGTCCTTCTGACTAAGGGCTGGTACTCTACCCACTGTTCCATGAAAAACTGATAATTCTCCAGTGTCACTTCCACCAACCCCTTAAAGATCCTTAAAGGATCTCATTACTACTTCCTCTATTGTCAACAGTTTCCTAGCAGGTCTCTTTCCTTATTTTTTCTCTTCATACTACCAACTCCCAGTCATCCTTCAAACCATATTCAGTATAATTTTTCTTATGCCCAAATCTGGTTCTTATTTCTTTGCTCAAAAAATTAAAAAATACCAATAGCATCCTTTTGACTTCTGAGTAATTTTCAAACTCTTGCTTGGTGTTCAAATTTCTTCACAAAGTGGGAAGAGATATGTGTATGAGGGGGAGGAGGAGATATTTTACCTTTCCAGGCTTATTTCATATTACTGCCCTCCATATACTTTATGTTTCAGCTAAACTTGGTTACCCTTGTATCCATTTCCCAAACTGAGCATGTAATACATTCTCCTGTCTCCATCTCTTTGCTCCTAAGCTTGAAATACCCTCCTTCCTTCACTTTGCTCAACAACTCTTTAAAGTTTATCTCTCCATAAAGCCTTTTCTTTTTCCTTTTTTCTTTTCTTTTTTTTTCTTTTTAGGTTTTTGCAAGACAGTGGTGTTAAATGGCTTGCCCAAGGCCACACAGCTAGATTATTATTAAGTGTCTGAGGCTAGATTTGAACTCAGGTACTCCTGGCTCCAGGGCCTGGTGCTCTATCCACTGTGCCACCTAGCCACCCCCATAAAGCCTTTTCTGATCCTTCCAGTTCATGATATTCTTCCCCTTCAGTCCTTAAGTTAACTTTTGTGTTTTGTTTTGTTTTGTCATATTATAATGATCTGACATATTATGTCTTAGCTATGTTCTCTTATTCTCCTACACAGTAAGCTGCACAAAGTCATAGACCATGTTCTATTTAGAATTGTTATCTCCTGGTGCCTAGCACAGTGTCTTGTAAAGTAGGTGATTAATAAATGTTTTGTGTGGTGATGTAGGATTCTGGATCTGCTTAATATGTTGTCTGACATGGATTCAATGACCTCTCAGTTTCTGGTACTCCCACACGATCCACCATGATTTACTGACTACAGACATTATTGGGGGCTGATAAATTACCACAGTTTTACGTTCCTTATTAAAAAAAGGATGAGTAACTGTTAAGGACAGATTAGTACCCAGTCCTGGACTTCTACCTGGTTTACTTAGCCATCAGAAATGAACATCCAATAAATAGTGTAGAGCTTTGGACAGAAAGTGGACAAGGGACTAACAAAATTTTGAATCACAAACAATCAGAGATTTTTCCTATTCCAAGGCTTCTTTAAAAATTAAACTCCAAGAATGAGAAGGTATCCATTAATAAGCTTTAACTCCCCAAAAGGGTTAGACAATGGTAAGCATCAGTAAGATGAGGAAAGGTAAAAACACTGAATCAATGACAATAATTGTGACAAATCAAAGCTAAGTCACATACCACCCAATTTCTAAACTATCATATATTTAAATCACCAACCACTTGTTTAAAACTCTGAAAAGGTCTATGTGCTTCAGGAAGAACTCCTGAAGCAGCCTGAGAGGACCCAAATACATAATTCCTGGAAAATTAGTCATGATCTGGACAACAATGCAAAATTAGTGTAGTTAAGGGTCAAAGTACAAAACAAAGTCCATGAATGTTTCTACACCATATGAAAGACAGGCTCATATGGCTACCTTCTCTACCTGCTATAGTCAGTCAACCAATAAGCATTTATTAAGCACCTCAACACTGCAAAATGCTGAGGATACAACAAAAGACAAAAACCAATCCTCATTCTCAAGAGACTCACAATCTAATGGGGAGACAGCATGAAGTAATAGGGAGTTAACTGGTTTATTGGGTATGAGTGTGACATGGTCATACTGGTACTTTATGAAAGTTATGTTGGTTTCTGAATGGAGAAGAGACCTATGGTTTCAAGATCAACCAGAAGGTTATTGCAATAGTACAGGTACGAGGTGATGAGAAACTATATACCAAGAGGACAAAATTAGAGAAAAAATGGGGTGTACTTGAGAAATATTACAAAGATGAAATGAAGAAGTCTTGGCAACTGATTCGGTTATGAGGCTGAGAGATAGTGAGGAATCAAGGATGACACCTAGGTTTTGAGCCTGGGACCTAGGAGGTAGATGGTACCTTAGACAACAATAGAGAAATTTGGAAAGTGGGGATGTTTAAGGAAAAAGGTAATGAATTTAGTTTTGGATATAATGGATCTAAGATGACTGCTAGACATTCAATTTGAGATGACTGAAAGGTCATTGGAGATGCTAGACTGGAGATCAGTAGATAGCTTTGGGCTGGATAAGTAGATTTGTAAAGCACCAGCATAGAAATGATAATTAAATCCATGGGACCTGATGAGATTACTAAGTGAAGTAGTATAAAGGAAGAAGACAAGTTCCAGAACAGAGCCCTGTAAGACATACATGACCTGGATAAAGATCCGTCAAAGGAGACAGAAGAGTGGATGGATAAATAGGAGATCTTGGAGAGAGTGGTGTTATGAAAACATAGACAGAAGAGAATATCAAGGAGAAAAGGGGTGATTAATGTTGCCAAAGGCTGCAGAGAAGTCAACAAGAATGAAGACTGAGAAAAGCTCATTAAATTTGGCAATGAGGAGCTCATCATTAACTTTGGAGAGAGTAGTTTCAGTTGAAAGGTGAGATCAGAAGCCAGACTATAGAGTTAAGAGAGTGTGAGTACCTATGTAGATGACCTTCTTGAGGAGTTTAATCAAAAAATTCAGAAGAAATCTAGGTCAATTGTATGAATGAAAGAATCAAGTGAGGCCTTTTTTAAAAAAATGGAGGAAATATGATCATGTTTATAAACAGTGGGGAGGTAGAGACTAGATATATAAGGAGATATTGAAGATGTAAGAAAAAGCGGAAGACAGAAGGAGCAATTTGCTGGACAAGACAAGATGAATAATATTGTTTATGTAGTTGGCTTGGCAAGGAGAAGGGCCATTTCTTCATGTGAGACAGGAATAATAAGGACAAAGGCAGACTTCCATTTTAATAAAAATAGATATAATATCATACAATGAAGCTAATTCTACATTCTATATTTACTAGTATCACTTTGAGGATATGGATACAGCAAATTCTGTTTGAACCAAAAATCCTGTGTGACTGATACACTCCCTTTTTTCTCTTGCTGAGCAGTCAAACTGAGGTTGTAGGATTTTAGAGTTAGTAGAGAGCTTAAAGTTAACCTAAAATAAGCTCTTCATTTTAGATTCACCCAAAGAAATTTTCCTTAAGTCACAGAGACAGCAAATATTAGTTCTTTGTGACCTCCAGCAAATTCCTTAATCCCTTTGGACCTCCATTTCCTCACATGCTAAATAAGGGCAAGGGATAGACTAATGATGACTGAGTCCCTTCTAGCTCTGAATCCTATGATTCTATGAACTTGAGATCACCTTGAAAATGATTATACCAGCCAAGATATAATTTTGAAATAATTGTAGACATGGAGTGTGTGAGGGAATATGATGAGAAGACAGCTTCCTGTCCAAGACATAATTGATTTGATTTAAAATATTTTTTAATTAAACAAGAATGTGGTTAATACAATCTACAATATGCAATGCATCAGGTGTTTAGGTTACAATAATTCTGTCCTCAGGGGGCTTTCACGTTACTGAAGAAATTAAAAGTTGTTGCTATTGCTGATGCTGCTGAGGCTGCCCCTCAACAGGAAAGTATAAATGTTTTGGCTGCTCCTATTACTGTTACTGTTGCTACTACTGTTGCTGCTGCTGTTATGGTGTTCAATTATTTCATCTGTGTCTGACTCTTCATGCAATTTCCTTGGCAAAGATACTAGAGTGGTGGTCATTTCTTCTTCCAGCTCATTTTACAGATAAGGAAACTGAAGCAAATAGGGTTAAGTGACTTGCCTAGGGTCACACATCTAGGAAGTGTCTGAGACCACATTTGAACTCATGAAAAGTAGTCTTCCTGACTTCAGACTTGTCACTTTATCCACTGTACTACCTAGCTGTTCATGTAACATCTAAAAATAAAACATGTAATTACAAGTTTACAAGTAATAAGTAAATGCAACAAAAGTTAAAACAAAATAATTTGAAGAAGAGAACATTGGAAAGTTCAGTCAAGTTCAAACATCTACTTGAACTACAGCATTCTGTAGACTTCGCAAGGATTCTACTAGGCCATGAATGGAGATACCATTCATGTGCTACTTTGTGCCACTCCCCTCAATGTTGTTTTTCCTTCCTGCTGGGATTCTTCTCTTCCTTACTGGCTTCTGTGCTACAGTTCCTTACAGCAGCTCCCTGTGACACTTCCAGCTTAAAAGATCTTCTCCAGAATCATCCTACAGACCATATTCAGAGTCCTTATCCAGTGAAAGTAATCATTGACTGCCCTCATTGCCAACCATGCCTCCACTCAACTGAGCAAGCTCTTCAAGAACTAAAACCATTTTTATTTCAATTTCATTTTTCTCTTAAAAGTCTTTTACAACTGGCAACAGAACACTGACTTTCCTGAGCGGAGAACTTCCACCCTAACCTGAAAACCCTTGGGAGCTCTTAGGGGTTGATGGTTTTCCAGAGAGACATCCTTAGAGGCATTTCTGGCTCATGCCTCCTAACTCATCCCAGGCATTCATTGAGGTTTATCTCCTGGCCATTTAATTTCATATTAATTTTTTAATATCAAAGAATCTTGGATTTAGAGCTAAAAGGGATCCTTTGGTATTATCTAATACAACTTCCTCATGTTAGAAATAAGAAAATTGTGACCTGGAGAGGTTTAAAAACAAAAAGGACCTATACAGGATCACATTCCCAAGAAGTAAAACTGAGATTTGAACTCTGGCCCACTGGTTCCAAATTCTTACCTACTCCTACTCCTTCTCACTTAGATAAAATCATTCACAAAGTAATCCAAACTTTTCCCAGTTTACTGCTAAGTAATAACTGGAGCTTTGTTTCTTTCTCTTCTCTTCTCTCACTTTCCTCATTCTCCCTGTCCCTACCTCCTTCTTTCTCTTCCTTCCCTGTCTCCCTTCCCCCCTCTTTTTTCTCTTTATACTATCTTCTAGTTCTCTTCCTCTCTTTTATCTTTCCCTCCTCTCTCTTTTTCCCTTTCCTTTCTCTCTCTCTCTTTCTCCCCTTCTCCTTTTCCCTTCCTCCCTATCTCTTCTTTCCTTACCTTTCTCTCTTTTTCTCTCTATTCTTTCTCTCCTCTTTTACTGTCTCTCTATCTCCCTCTTTCACTGTCTCTTTCTCTCTACCTCTTTCTCCATTCCCCCACCTCAAAGGATATATATATATATATATATATGCGTGCGTGTGTGTGTATGTATATGTATTGCTAATATAGATATTTTGCATATAAATGTGTATATATGTATATAAAGTTATGTCCTAGTCTGAATATTAATACACAAAGAAGTTTTCAATAAGGAGTACAATTTAAAACATTCTGAATTTCCATCAGAGCCCTACTGTGATGCTTCATTGTGGTATAACATGACAGAAACCTTGGATCCATCAAAGACTTTTGCCTGAAGTATGAGTAAACTGAAAATCTTCAAACATCATCCTGGAGATAAACTTTATGTGTGTTGTTCAACGACCAGCCCCAAATCCTCTCGTTGAATATGAAATCGTGAATTGTACAGATATACCAAAAACCTTTTATCTCAGTTTTAGAAGAGGTGAAATCTTGAATCTGTTTCAGTGGATTCACAACAATAAAAATTAAAATTATTGAAATATTAACCTCTGGGACATCATTAATACAGAATTTTGTAAGAAAAATCCAGTTTAATAAGAATAGCATATGTGGTATCCAAATACAACAGAAGAAATAGATAAAAGCATTGTAGTATTCATTTCAGACATCACCATAATACTGGAAATCAGAAACCCTTTCTTTTGAACAGCAGCAATGATATTGTGTTGTTTAAAAATATAATTTACAACTAAAATTATTTTCTCCAACTATCCAAAAGAACAAATATATATATATATATATATATATATATATATATATATACACATATATATATGTGTATATATATATATATATATTTGAATTCATCAATTTGGACATTTTCTCCCTCCATGAATGGAGATTATTAGTCATTCATATTTGGTGATGTTTTGCAATGCAATGCTTCTCTATTTCCTATCATAAATTTGCAATGGGGGTGTGGAAAGTTATTCCTCAAATTCTCCACACATTACCAGTGGAATAAAGAACTATCTACTGGTTGTCCTTCACTCTTAGCATGCCTTTCATTTTAGTGGTGGTCACCCTCATAGTCGCAGTTGAAGCTGTGGTGGTGTTAGTATCTCTAATAGTCCCAAGTATAGCTTAGTAAACAGTTATATTCTACAATACAGCTTTGATGACAACGATGGTTACTATAGTCTTACCATTACTATGGAGATCAAAATACTTGTGCTTTTATGGCCAGGTGTTGATTTGGTGGTCTCTATTGTGGTCTTTGGTAAAGTCCAGGTGATGGTTGTGGCTGTAAAGGTAAAGCTTTTGTAGTGGTAACTATAATGGCTCATGTTCCAGGGTGGTGGTTGGGATGGTGGTAGTGAGAGTGGTGGTATTTCTTTGACTCTTAGGTACAATTGTTATGTGTCTCTAATGGTCCCAGGTACAGGTTAGAGACAGAGGCCTAGAATTCATGTCAGAAAGACATATGCTCATATCGGCATCAGACACACCTGGAAGTCTCGGCAAATCACTTAACCTCATTGAGTCTCAGTTTCTTCATCTAAAATAAGAAAGTTGTACCTTTCAATTTTAAGTCAATGATTTTACAGTGTCAGTTACTACAATTGCTTCTATTACTGTAATGGTCCCAACTGTAGCTATGCAAGCACCCATGAGTAGTCTCAGGTGTGACTGTAGGGATAATTGTAATTATATTGCAATCATTCTTATTCTTGCAATGGTCTTAAGAGTATTGTTGTGGTGCTCTTGATTGTGGCCTTAGGCAGTTGTGCTTATTGATTTAGTGGTCTAGGATGTAACTATAGTGGTATTTGCAGTGTGCTCAGGTAAAGATGATAATTACTGTTTGCCTCAATAGTAACTGAGGAGTTATAGTTAATAGTCGCTATAGTGTTCTCAGATAGAGTTGTAGGTCAATAGTTATAATGATCTCAGATGTAGCTATGTGGGGGAGGGAAGAGTATTAATGAAGAAATCTCAATAGCAATTGTAGTAGTAAGAACTCTCAAAAAAAGAGTAGCTATAGTGTTTTGTGGTTTCAATGATAATTGTGTAGCTTAGATCATGTTACTGGTGGTCTCAGGAATAGTTATAGGGGTGACTAGCACTTTTCACCATAGCTGTGATAGTAATTGTATACTCCATAATAGGTATGCTTGAGCTTGTGAAACTCTAAGGACTAGTAGGGGTGACTGTAGTGCTTTCAGTCAGAGCTAATGTGGATGGAATTGTAGCTCTGGTTGTGCTGATATTGGTCTCAGAACTAGTGATAGAGGTGGCTGTGGTGCTTTCCATTGGAGCTGAAGAAGTTGCTGTGAACTGAGTTGTAAGTGTGGTTATGCCAGTAGTGGTCTCAGGACTAGTGGCAGAAAGGGATGTGGTGCTTTCAGTTGGAGCTGAAGAAGTTTCTGTGGATTGAGTTGTAACTGTTGTTGTGCCAGTAGTGGTCTCAACACTAGTGGAAGAAGTGGCTGTGGTGCTTTCAGTTGAAGCTATAGAAGCTGTTGAGGACTCGGTTATAGCTGTGGTTGTGCCAGTAGTAGTCTCAGGACTAGTGGCAGAAGTTGCTGTGGTGCTTTCAGTTGCAGCTGAGGAAGCTGTTGAGGACTCAGTTGGAGCTGTGGTTGTACCAGTAGTGGTCTCAGGACTAGTGGCAGAAAGGGCTGTGGTGCTTTCAGTTGGAGCTGAAGAAGTTGCTGTGGATTGAGCTGTAACTGTTGTTGTGCCAGTAGTGGTCTCAGGACTAGTGGCAGAGGTGGCTGTGGTACTTTCTGTTGGAGCTGAAGAAGTTGCTGTGGACTGAGTTGGAGCTGTGGTTGTGCCAGTAGTGGTTTCAACACTAGTGGCAGAGGTGGCTGCAGTGCTTTCAGTTGGAGCTGAAGAAGTTGCTGTGGATTGAGCTGTAGTTGTTGTTGTGCCAGTAGTGGTCTCAACACTAGTGGCAGAAGTGGCTGTGGTGCTTTCAGTTGTAGCTGATGAAGCTGTTGAGGACTCAGTTGGAGCTGTGGTTGTGCCAGTAGTTGTCTCAGGAATATTGGCAGAGGTGGCTGTGGTGCTTTCAGTTGTAACTGTGGAAGTTGTTGAGGACTCAGTTGGAGCTATGGTCGTTCCAGTTGTAATCTGAGGAGCAGTGACAGAGGTGGCTGTGGTGCTTTCAGTTGGAGCTATAGAAGCTGTCGAGGACTCAGTTATAGCTGTGGTTGTGCCAGTAGTGGTCTCAGGATTAGTGGCAGAAAGGGATGTGGTGCCTCAACACTAGTGGAAGAAGTGGCTGTGGTGCTTTCAGTTGAAGCTATAGAAGCTGTTGAGGACTCGGTTATAGCTGTGTTTGTGCCAGTAGTAGTCTCAGGACTAGTGGCAGAAGTTGCTGTGGTGCTTTCAGTTGCAGCTGAGGAAGCTGTTGAGGACTCAGTTGGAGCTGTGGTTGTACCAGTAGTGGTCTCAGGACTAGTGGAAGAGGTGGCTGTAGTGCTTTCAGTTGGTGCTGAAATAGATGTTGTGGCCTGAGTTGTAGCTGTGGTTGTGCCAATAGTGGTCTCAGGACTAGTAGCAGAGGTGATTGTGCTGCCTCCAGTTGTAACTGAGGAAGCTGTTGAGGACTCAGTTGGAGCTGTGGTTGTACCAGTAGTGGATTCAGGACTAGTGGCAGAAAGGGCTGTG
Organism: Macrotis lagotis; assembly: GCF_037893015.1. NCBI lineage: Eukaryota > Metazoa > Chordata > Mammalia > Peramelemorphia > Peramelidae > Macrotis > Macrotis lagotis. The sequence goes on from NC_133666.1 coordinate 300,432,440, forward strand.
GTGCTTTCAGTTGGAGCTGAAGAAGTTGCTGTGGATTGAGCTGTAGTTGTTGTTGTGCCAGTAGTGGTCTCAACACTAGTGGCAGAAGTGGCTGTGGTGCTTTCAGTTGCAGCTGAGGAAGCTGTTGAGGACTCAGTTGGAGCTGTGGTTGTGCCAGTAGTGGTCTCAGGACTAGTGGAAGAGGTGGCTGTAGTGCTTTCAGTTGGTGCTGAAGTAGATGTTGTGGCCTGAGTTGTAGCTGTGGTTGTGCCAGTAGTGGTCTCAGGACTAGTAGCAGAGGTGATTGTGCTGCCTCCAGTTGTAACTGAGGAAGCTGTTGAGGACTCAGTTGTAGCTGTGGTTGTGCCAGTAGTTGTCTCAGGAATATTGGCAGAGGTGCCTGTGGTGCTTTCAGTTGTAACTGTGGAAGTTGTTGAGGACTCAGTTGGAGCTATGGTTGTTCCAGTTGTAATCTGAGGAGCAGTGACAGAGGTGGCTGTGGTGCTTTCAGTTGGAGCTATAGAAGCTGTCGAGGACTCAGTTATAGCTGTGGTTGTGCCAGTAGTGGTCTCAGGATTATTGGCAGAGGTGGCTGTGGTGCTTTCAGTTGGAGCTGAGGAAGCTGTCGAGGACTGAGTTGGAGCTGTGGCTATGCCAGTAGTGATCTCAGGACTAGTGTCAGAGGTGGCTGTGGTGCTTACAGTTGGAGCTGAAGAAGCTGTTGAGGACTCAGTTGGAGCTGTGGTTGTACCAGTAGTAGTCTCAGGAGTAGTGGCAGAAGTGGCTGTGGTGCTTTCAGTTGGAGCTGAGGAAGCTGTTGAGGACTCAGTTGGAGCTGTGGTTGTACCAGTAGTAGTCTCAGGACTAGTGGCAGAAAGGGCTGTGGTGCTTTCAGTTGCAGCTGAAGAAGTTATGGACTCAGTTGTAACTGTGTCTGTGCCAGTAGTGGTCTCAACACTAGTGGCAAAGGTGGCTGTGGTGCTTTCAGTTGGAGCTGAAGAAGTTGCTGTGGATTGAGCTGTAACTGTTGTTGTGCCAGTAGTGGTCTCAGGACTAGTGGCAGAAGTGGCTGTGGTGCTTTCAGTTGGAGCTGAGGAAGCTGTTGAGGATTCAGTTGGAGCTGTGGTTGTGCCAGTAGTGGTCTCAGGACTAGTGTCAGAGGTGGCTGTGGTGCTTACAGTTGGAGCTGAAGAAGCTGTTGAGGACTCAGTTGTACCTGTGGTTGTGCCAGTAGTAGTCTCAGGACTAGTGGCAGAAGTTGCTGTGGTGCTTTCAGTTGGAGCTGATAGAAGCTGTCGAGGACTCAATTATAGCTGTGGTTGTGCCAGTAGTGGTCTCAGGACTAGTGGCAGAAAGGGATGTGGTGCTTTCAGTTGGAGCTGAAGAAGTTTCTGTGGATTGAGTTGTAACTGTTGTCTGTGCCAGTAGTGGTCTCAACACGAGTGGCAAGAAGTGGCTGTGGTGCTTTCAGTTGAAGCTGATAGAAGCTGCTGTGGATTGAGCTGTAACTGTTGTTGTGCCAGTAGTGGTCTCAACACTAGTGGCAGAAGTGGCTGTGGTGCTTTCAGTTGGAGCTGAGGAAGCTGTTGAGGACTCAGTTGGAGCTGTGGTTGTGCCAGTAGTGGTCTCAGGACTAGTGGAAGAGGTGGCTGTAGTGCTTTCAGTTGGTGCTGAAGTAGATGTTGTGGCCTGAGTTGTAGCTGTGGTTGTCAGGACTAGTAGCAGAGGTGAGTCCAGTGGTCTCAGGACAGTAGTTGTCTCAGGAATATTGGCAGAGGTGACTGTGGTGCTTTCAGTTGTAACTGTGGAAGTTGTTGAGGACTCAGTTGGAGCTATGGTTGTTCCAGTTGTAATCTGAGGAGCAGTGACAGAGGTGGCTGTGGTGCTTTCAGTTGGAGCTATAGAAGCTGTCGAGGACTCAGTTATAGCTGTGGTTGTGCCAGTAGTGGTCTCAGGACTATTGGCAGAGGTGGCTGTGGTGCTTTCAGTTGGAGCTGAGGAAGCTGTCGAGGACTGAGTTGGAGCTGTGGCTATGCCAGTAGTGATCTCAGGACTAGTGTCAGAGGTGGCTGTGGTGCTTACAGTTGGAGCTGAAGAAGCTGTTGAGGACTCAGTTGAACCTGTGGTTGTGCCAGTAGTAGTCTCAGGAGTAGTGGCAGAAGTGGCTGTGGTGCTTTCAGTTGGAGCTGAGGAAGCTGTTGAGGACTCAGTTGGAGCTGTGGTTGTACCAGTAGTAGTCTCAGGACTAGTGGCAGAAAGGGCTGTGGTGCTTTCAGTTGCAGCTGAAGAAGTTATGGACTCAGTTGTAACTGTGTCTGTGCCAGTAGTGGTCTCAACACTAGTGGCAAAGGTGGCTGTGGTGCTTTCTGTTGGAGCTGAAGAAGTTGCTGTGGATTGAGCTGTAACTGTTGTTGTGCCAGTAGTGGTCTCAACACTAGTGGCAGAAGTGGCTGTGGTGCTTTCAGTTGGAGCTGAGGAAGCTGTTGAGGATTCAGTTGGAGCTGTGGTTGTGCCAGTAGTGGTCTCAGGACTAGTGTCAGAGGTGGCTGTGGTGCTTACAGTTGGAGCTGAAGAAGCTGTTGAGGACTCAGTTGTACCTGTGGTTGTGCCAGTAGTAGTCTCAGGAGTAGTGGCAGAAGTGGCTGTGGTGCTTTCAGTTGGAGCTGAGGAAGCTGTTGAGGACTCAGTTGGAGCTGTGGTTGTACCAGTAGTAGTCTCAGGACTAGTGGCAGAAAGGGCTGTGGTGCTTTCAGTTGCAGCTGAAGAAGTTATGGACTCAGTTGTAACTGTGTCTGTGCCAGTAGTGGTCTCAACATTAGTGGCAAAGGTGGCTGTGGTGCTTTCTGTTGGAGCTGAAGAAGTTGCTGTGGATTGAGCTGTAACTGTTGTTGTGCCAGTAGTGGTCTCAACACTAGTGGCAGAAGTGGCTGTGGTGCTTTCAGTTGGAGCTGAGGAAGCTGTTGAGGACTCAGTTGGAGCTGTGGTTGTGCCAGTAGTGGTCTCAGGACTAGTGGAAGAGGTGGCTGTAGTGCTTTCAGTTGGTGCTGAAGTAGATGTTGTGGCCTGAGTTGTAGCTGTGGTTGTGCCAGTAGTGGTCTCAGGACTAGTAGCAGAGGTGATTGTGCTGCCTCCAGTTGTAACTGAGGAAGCTGTTGAGGACTCAGTTGTAGCTGTGGTTGTGCCAGTAGTTGTCTCAGGAATATTGGCAGAGGTGACTGTGGTGCTTTCAGTTGTAACTGTGGAAGTTGTTGAGGACTCAGTTGGAGCTATGGTCGTTCCAGTTGTAATCTGAGGAGCAGTGACAGAGGTGGCTGTGGTGCTTTCAGTTGGAACTATAGAAGCTGTCGAGGACTCAGTTATAGCTGTGGTTGTGCCAGTAGTGGTCTCAGGACTATTGGCAGAGGTGGCTGTGGTGCTTTCAGTTGGAGCTGAGGAAGCTGTCGAGGACTGAGTTGGAGCTGTGGCTATGCCAGTAGTGATCTCAGGACTAGTGTCAGAGGTGGCTGTGGTGCTTACAGTTGGAGCTGAAGAAGCTGTTGAGGACTCAGTTGTACCTGTGGTTGTGCCAGTAGTAGTCTCAGGAGTAGTGGCAGAAGTGGCTGTGGTGCTTTCAGTTGGAGCTGAGGAAGCTGTTGAGGACTCAGTTGGAGCTGTGGTTGTACCAGTAGTAGTCTCAGGACTAGTGGCAGAAAGGGCTGTGGTGCTTTCAGTTGCAGCTGAAGAAGTTATGGACTCAGTTGTAACTGTGTCTGTGCCAGTAGTGGTCTCAACACTAGTGGCAAAGGTGGCTGTGGTGCTTTCTGTTGGAGCTGAAGAAGTTGCTGTGGATTGAGCTGTAACTGTTGTTGTGCCAGTAGTGGTCTCAACACTAGTGGCAGAAGTGGCTGTGGTGCTTTCAGTTGGAGCTGAGGAAGCTGTTGAGGACTCAGTTGGAGCTGTGGTTGTGCCAGTAGTGGTCTCAGGACTATTGGCAGAGGTGGCTGTGGTGCTTTCAGTTGGAGCTGAGGAAGCTGTCAAGGACTGAGTTGAAGCTGTGGCTATGCCAGTAGTGATCTCAGGACTAGTGTCAGAGGTGGCTGTGGTGCTTACAGTTGGAGCTGAAGAAGCTGTTGAGGACTCAGTTGTACCTGTGGTTGTGCCAGTAGTAGTCTCAGGAGTAGTGGCAGAAGTGGCTGCGGTGCTTTCAGTTGGAGCTGAGGAAGCTGTTGAGGACTCAGTTGGAGCTGTGGTTGTACCAGTAGTAGTCTCAGGACTAGTGGCAGAAAGGGCTGTGGTGCTTTCAGTTGCAGCTGAAGAAGTTATGGACTCAGTTGTAACTGTGTCTGTGCCAGTAGTGGTCTCAACACTAGTGGCAAAGGTGGCTGTGGTGCTTTCTGTTGGAGCTGAAGAAGTTGCTGTGGATTGAGCTGTAACTGTTGTTGTGCCAGTAGTGGTCTCAACACTAGTGGCAGAAGTTGCTGTGGTGCTTTCAGTTGGAGCTGAGGAAGCTGTTGAGGACTCAGTTGGAGCTGTGGTTTTGCCAGTAGTGGTCTCAGGACTAGTGGCAGAGGTGACTGTGGTGCTTTCAGTTGGAGCTGAAGAAGTTGTTGCGGGCTGAGTTGTAGCAGCAGTGGTCTCAGGACTAGTGGCAGAGGTGGCTATGGTGCTTTCAGTTGGAGCTGAGGAAGCTGTAGAGGACTCAGTTGGAGCTGTGATTTTTCCAGTAGTGGTCTCAGGACTAGTGGCAGAGGTGGCTGTGGTGCTTTCCATTGGAGCTGAAGAAGTTGCTGTGGACTGAGTTGTAAGTGTGGTTATGCCAGTAGTGGTCTCAGGCCTAGTGGCAGAGGTGGCTGTGGTGCTTTTTGTTGGAGCTGAAGAAGTTGCTGTGGACTGAGTTGTAAGTGTGGTTATGCCAGTAGTGGTCTCAACACTAGTGACAGAGGTGGCTGTGGTGCTTTCAGCTGAAGCTGAGAAAGCTGTCGAGGACTCAGTTGGAGCTGTGGTTGTGCCAGTAGTGGTCTCAGGACTAGTGGAAGAGGTGGCTGTAGTGCTTTCAGTTGGACCTGAGGAAGCTGTCGAGGAGTCAGTTGGAGCTGTGGTTTTGCCAGTAGTGGTCTCAGGACTATTGGCAGAGGTGGCTGTGGTGCTTTCACTTATAACTGTGGAAGTTGTTGAGGACTCAATTGTAGCTATGTTCGTTCCAGTTGTAATCTCAGGAGCAGTGGCATAGGTGGCTGTGGTGCTTTCAGTTGCAGCTGAGGAAGCTGTTGAGGAATCAGTTTTAGCTGTGGTTGTGCCAGTAGTGGTCTCAGGACTAGTGGCAGAGGTGGCTGTGGTGCTTTCCATTGGAGCTGAAGAAGTTGCTGTGGACTGAGTTGTAGGTGTGGTTATGCCAGTAGTGGTCTCAGGACTAGTGGCAGAGGTGGCTGTGGTGCTTTCAGTTGGAGCTGAGGAAGCTGTTGAGGATGCAGTTGGAGCTGTGGTTGTGCCAGTAGTGGTCTCAGGACTAGTGGAAGAGGTGGCTGTAGTGCTTTCAGTTGGAGCTGAAGTAGTTGTGGCCTGAGGTGTAGCTGTGGTTGTGCCAGTAGTGGTCTCAGGACTAGTAGCAGAGGTGATTGTGCTGCTTCCAGTTGTAACTGAGGAAGCTATAGAGGACTCTGTTGTAACTGTGATTGTGCCAGTAGTTGTCTCAGGACTATTGGCAGAGGTGGCTGTGGTGCTTTCAGTTGTAACTGTGGAATTTGTTGAGGGCTCAATTGGAGCTGTTGTTGTTCCAGTTGTAATCTCAGTAGTAGTGACAGAGGTGGTTGTGGTGCTTTCAGTTGTTACTGTGGAAGCTGTTGAGGATTCAGTTGTATCTGTGGTTGTGCTGGTAGTGGTCTCAGGACTAGTGCCAGAAGTGGCTATTGTGCTTTCAGTTGGATCTGAAAAAGTTGTTGTGGACTTTGTTTTAAGTGTGGTTATGCCAGTAGTGGTCTCAGGACTAGTGGCAGAGGAGGCTGTGCTGCTTTCAGTTGTAGTTGTAGTTTTACTTGTACTTGTTGTGCTTTCTGGAAACTTAATGATAATCTCTGGATTTCTAGCATTTATACTCTTCACAAGACTCAATATCAGCACTCCTATTGTTGTTGTAATTACACAGGCTAAAAGACATGCCAAAAATATTTTCAGTAGTGACCAGTCACTTTTTTTCCCCTGAAAGGAAAGTAAACAACCTAATTAGCCTCTAATTCTTATACTTTCTATGGGGAATGTTGTCAACATGCTGTGCAATAAGAATTATTTTTTAAATCAGTGATTTGTATCAAGTACATGGTATATTTTTGAAACAATAGAAGATACAACTGAGAATGATAGATAATCCATTACATTGGATTTAACAACAATCCTGTTATCATTCCTACCTCTAAAATTAAATACTAACTCTTCAGCCATATTTGTAATGCCTTCCACAATGTTTCTCCTACCCGTACAGTTGTATTTCACTATGGTCCCTTAAATATACCCTTCATTTCAGTCTAAGTGACTTCGCACATCATTCTCCAAAGTCTCTGTATATTTACATTGCCTTTCTCATGTTTTACCTCCTTTATGAACCCTAATCTCTTCTCTCAACTCAATATTAAACTAAAATTCTTTTGAATCCTAAATTTTCCTAGGATCATTTGTATGGATTTCTCTTTTACCACCACCACCAACACCACCACCACCACCACTACTACTACTACTATTACTACTACTACTGCTACTACTACTGCTACTACTACTCTTCTACTAGTAATATTACTACTCTCCTCCTCCTCATCTTCCTCTACTACTGTTACTAATTCTCTTCTACCACAACTACTACTACTCTACTACTGCTCCTACTACCGCTATCACCACTATTACTATTGCTACTACTGCTGCTATTGTTGCTATTACTACAACTCATACAACTATTGCTGCTGCTTGTTGATAATAATAATAATAATAATAATAATAATAATAATAATAATAATATGTGGTTATGATGATGAGGAAAAGAATAACGATTATTGTTACAGCAACAATAATAGTATTTACATAGTGTTTTAAGGTTTGCAAAGGTGAGTCATTTGTTCCTCACAATGTTTCAATGAATTAGGTTTTATTATTATTTCCTTTTCACAGATGAGCAAACTGAGGTTGAGAGAAGTCAAATGACTCACCCAGTGTCACACAGCTTAAAAGTCTCCAAAAAGGATACTTCATATCATTCTATTTTAAAAATAATCACATTATCTCATAAAGCTACATATATTTGCTTGCTATTAGATTGTAAGCTCTTTGAGCTTACAATAATTTTTTAACTTTATTTCTCAAGTACCTTGCACAGTGCCTTGTAAGTAAACCCTTAATTTTGAGTTGAAGTGAATATCAACAGGTTAGAATTCTTGAATAAATCAAAGAAAAAATGCAACTGAAAATGTAAAAATTGACTTAGGTTCAAAAATTCAACTATATAAATAAAATATTTGAATGTATGCCTAGACAAATTTTTTGGGAAAAATGTCTATAATTTTTTAGTGGACTATAATTGCATCAAGAATTAATAGTGTGCTAAGACAGTTAAGAAAAGATTCCACTATTTTGGGTGGTGAGCAGCTAGGTGGTGCAATGATAGCTCTCTGGGCCTGAAGTCAGGAAGACATCTTTCTGAGTTCAAATCTGGCTTCAGACACTATTTGTGTGATCTTGGGCAAGTCACTTAATCATGTTTTCTCAGTTTCCTCATATGTAAAAATATGTTGGAGAAGGAAATGGCAAACCACTCCAATATCTTTGCCAAGAAATGAGATAAAGAGACAGAAAACTGAATGACTGAACAATAATGAAACCCACTTACCAGGCTGGATCTGAGGATGAGCATAGAAAAGTTCATAGAGTCTTTTTACCAGATTGCTCAAATCATTATGCATTATTTTCCCATGATAATTACTAAGGATTGTTTATTAACCCAAAGAAGAATTTCTTTCTATGTTGATCAGGGAAGAACCTATACTGAAGATGAGTGAAGATGCTTGAAGTATTGAGAAGCTGGACCCCCCCCCCAGAAGGGTGACCAAGACATTAAGGGAACTTGTCACCCTGCCATACAAAAAGTTTCTTAGATTTATCCTGGAGAAGAATGAAAAGGAATCTGACAGTTGTCTTCAAACATTTGAAGAAGTGTCCCTACAGAAGAAGGGAAAAAATGGGTGCAGCAGAGCCCCAGAGAGCAAAACTCAGAGCAGTGGATAATGGAGGATTGCCAAAACATAGACTTTGACTCTGCATTAATAAAAATTTCCTAATACCATATTTCCCCATGAAATAGATGCACCTTAATTTGGGGGTCTGAATTTGCAAAAAAATGTATTGCATAAAGTTATTGAACTTAAAATTTTTTTCACCATGAAATTCAAGGACCTTCTGCTCATAGCTTTTAGGCATCCTTTGGGCAAGTCTGGTGCATGGATGCATGCTTAGTCCATTCCATTTCATGAAAATGAAGCATCCATTGTATCTTCTTCTGAAATCAGTCACTTCTTTTTCATCAGCAGTTCTTCTGGCCTCATGCTGAACCATCTCTGTGGACACAGGAATTCCATTTGCCCTTTGCACTTCAATGCATTTCTTCAGTTCCCCTTGTACATCAGACCATTTGGCTGACTTGCCTCTAGTGGCCTTCTTCTGTCTTGATATTTTCAATAGGGTTTCTTCTTCCCATGGCCAGTCTGGGATTGTTTTCCCGTTTGGAGGAGGACCAAACTGATATTCAGTATCACGATTTCCAATCACTTTTGCAAACTGGATCATTTTAAACTTGAATTCAGAACTATGCGAAAATCTTTTCTCAGGCATTCCTGGTCAGAACGTGCCAAAACATAACCTAAGCAATACTAAACAGTGGTCACAAAGACAATAATAGCAAAAAAAGCAGGAAATGCAAGTAAAATAATCAACAGCCACTCTATAAGACATTCTCAGTTTTTAGAGCCCAAATTTTTTGGAAAAGGGTGCATCTTATACATGGGGAAATATGGTCATTATGGCTATCCAAAAGAGAATGGGTAGTTTTAGTAAGTTCCTCATTATTAGAAATCTTCACATATAGATTGGATGACTACTTGTCAAAAGATATTGAGAAGTATTTCTGATTACCATTAAAGCTAGCCTGAAGGGTTTCTGAGGCAATTAACCTGGGATATTACAGGAAGGCTCAGAATTTAAAAAAAACAAGAACAATAACACTATATTAGTGATGTTTATAATTTTGTGATTTATTATATCTAAAGAAGAAGCTTGATATCACAGACAAAACTAAGAACTGATCTTTTTGACTAGGTTTCTGACTTTTCTATAATAGCACATTCATAGCTATTTACAGTTCTCAAGGAAACCATAGGAATGTACAGTTTTCAGCTAGTCCTGAGGAAGAACAGGATTAGGATAGCTTATAAGTTATCTTAGAGATAATGTCTCAAGAGAGGTCATATTGTTTGATTCTTCCCACATAATTCAACAGCTCAAGAAGCATTTATCCAATGCTTGGCACTATGTTTTTGCAAAGACAAAAATTAAATAATCCCTGCTCTCAAAGACCTTATATTACTTAGAGATGTATTTACAAAGAAGTCAATACAAATTATATATAAAGTATAGTAATACAAAGCAATTTTAAGGAGGAGAAAATGCTTTTTTAAAAAACCTAGAGGCAACTGCAAAGGGAAATATTGGAAGTGATGATAACCTGAGAAGATCTTTAAAGAAAGTTAGGGAGTCCAAAAAAAGGGAACATTCCTAACAAGGGATAGCACTTATACAAAAATGCAGGGACAAGAGATGTGGTGTTGTAAAGAGAGAGCATTCATAGTTGAGGGTAATGATAGGTCATAGTGAGTAGCAAGGGATGTGGGAGCCAGACTATGGGACAAATGAAATATACTGATGAAAAGACTGGATTTGGTCCTTAGCAATAAGTAAATGCTGAGATCAGGATGAAGCACAGAAGAAGAAATCTTAACCTCTTTTCAAACATCTTCTAAGTGTGATGGCAAGCCAGACTTACCCAAAGCTTATTGTTAAGAAGGACTAAGGAAAGGAGGCATAAATGTGCCAGTAAAAGCTTAACAGAAGATTCTCTGGAAAAAAAAAAAAGTTGTGTGCCTAAACTACTTTTAAATTTGGTCTATAATATTAACAATTTTCTATCTAAATTTTTTAACCTTAGAGCTTATGCAATTAGTAAAACAATAAATCAGGCTCTGATTTGTAGCATCTGCCAAATTCTAAGGTATAAAGATTCACAATAAAAATTTAACAATTGGCTCTCAAGACAGCTCCAGTACAACCCTGAAAGAAGAGATCCAGTTGAGGAATCCTGTTCACATTAAGAAGAGGCTGAAGCATTCACCCACATCTACTAAATCTTAATGCAAATTCACATATGATTTTACTTTTTATGTCAAGATGATATAGGTGCAGCCTCAAGATATTCTAATCAACAACATTTGAACAGTCGGGAAAACATGACAACTACCTAAGGAAACAGTATTGTCCTAGTTTACCTGATGGCACAGCAGTTCTGCAGTTGGGGATGCCGAATGTCCAAGTACTCCTGAATTGCTACAGACTGTGGACAGTCTGGGGTTTATATCATGATGTAGCGAATGAATCGTACCAACTGGGAGGCAAGCTGTAGGGCCAATGGGATTTGGGAAGGACTGCAAAGAGAAAACAACAGTATCAGACTCACAGAAATCCAATAGTGCTGGATACATTTGTCATGGTGTATTGGATAGAGCGCCAGACCTGGAGTCAGGAAGACCTGAGTTCAAATCTGTTCTCAGGCACTTACCAGCTGGGTGACTCTTAGCAAGTCACTTAAAGCTGTTTGCCTCAGTTTCCTTATCTGTAAAATCAACGGGAGAAGGAAATGGCAAACTATTTCAGTACCTTTGCCAAGAAAACTTCTAATGGGGTCACAGAGTCAGACACAACTGAAATGATTGAACAACAAGAAGGCTCGCTTATTATAAGATTTGTTCCCCAGTTCACCTCCCCCCCAAAAAAGGAAGAAGTATTATGAACAATGAAAAAGAATCTGAAATATTCAGCAAAATAGAAGCATGAAGCAATCATGATTTTGTTATTGATTTTAAGTCTATGATGATCGGAAAACTTTTTTTTTGCAAGGCAAACGGGGTTAAGTGACTTGCCCAAGGCCACACAGCTAGGTAATCATTAAGTGTCTGAGCCCAGATTTGAACACAGGTACTCCTGACTCCAGGGCCGGTGCTCTATCCACTATGCCACCTAGCCACCCCTATGGAAAACTTTTTATCCTAGTACAGGTCCCTCATTTCACAAAAGGGAAAACTAAGGCTTAGAAGTAGCATCCTTGGGGTGGCTAGGTGGCGCAGTGGATAGAGCACTGGCACTGGAGTCAGCAGTACCTGAGTTTAAATTCAGCCTCAGACATTTAATGATTACCTAGCTGTGTGGCCTTGGGCAAGCCACTTAACCCCGTTTGCCTTGCAAAAAAAAACCTAAAAAAAAAAGTAGCATTCTTCAAGTATGGTTGCCCAAGTAGTAAGTAACATGATGAGGATTTGGAGCCAAGTGCTCTCCCCTAAACAGCCCAAGGTCTCAATCCATCCATAATCCTTAACAGACACTCTTGGCTGGCCTCCCTAAAGTGTTCATTTCATTACTAATCTTTAATTCCCTTTAAATTGCCTGAGGATTATAAAACTTGGAAAAACAGCTACATATCTATAAGAATTCAAGCTCACTTGCCAGACTGGTTTTCTATAGCCTCCCTGACTTATTGGATATAGTTCATTCTAAAAAATCAAATCATAGAGTCCCAGAGCCAGAAAGTCTTAGAGTATCCTGCCATTCTATGGAGAAACCCAACAGTATGTCTTATTTTCTCTCTCTTTTGGAATGCATCATGTTTCCCCAAGGTGACTTTCCCTCTTTGATTATGATTTTCCTTCTGTGACAAATGTTGAATCTGCAGTGATGGATCTAAACTATTGCTTCCAAAGGGGGAAATGTTCTCCAAAGATATTTATTTAATGTCATCTAACTTGTAGTACTCACTTCATGGATGAATATATCTTTATTACTGTAATCAAGCACTATTTGTTCAGATATCCTTATGTAACCATGATGGGAATGAGGACTGCAACTATAATTTCAGTGCTATAAGAAACATCCAGATGAAAATATTGCTTCTATATAAGTAGAACATCATCTTTTCTGCAACTTAGAATCTTATCAAGTGACCTGAAGGCTTTACTGACAAGGTAAAGTAATGAGTCCAGAATCACATAATTAGTATGGATAAGAAACAGGACTGGAACTCAGGTTTTCTTGGCTCTCTTATCTGCTCTGCCATTCTGGCTGTCACCCAAGTCCATATAGCCATGGCACCCAACAACTCATAAATGTGGGAATATATTTTGCCAGAATCTCAAACAATAAACAACTTAAATGAACATTATCTAAATGATTCCATTGTTTAAAAGACAGCTTCCTTCTTGAACCTGTAAAAAAATATACCCAGGACTTGCCAATCAATGATGCATAGAGACTGAACAAACCCTTTGGTTGCTTCACTCAGAAATATATATTTTCTCTTTTATGAACTATAAAATGTTAGAATTGTATAGAATCACCTTAGAGATCCTTCAATCCTAGCTCACTCACTTAAGAGATAAAGCTATGTGAGGTTCAGAAACTTGACCCCACATAATAGTTGGTGGTACAACTGGTACTAGAACTCAGGCATTCTAATGCTCAGTTCTTATTACACTATATAGATAATTGCAATAAAAATAGATTTCCCATTCAGAATATAAGATTTTGCATCAAAGTTGAAAACTGAGATATCAGGTATTACCATTATATCATTGCAGCTTCTGCTCACTGGCTGGGTTTCAGGTTGTTCGATATCTGCAAGATGTTTCCTGTATTTTCCTTCCATTTTGTGGTCATAAATATAACAAACCTGGGCCCAGGAATATTTGCCATTTAGTTCAGTGCCTTTTATACCTTCCTCAAGATTGGGAAATATTAGATATAATTAATGTTAAGTTAGTTATGATACATTCTTCCAGGGGTGGATTCAGTTAAACATTAATTATTACCTATTGAAGGTTACACCTTTAGAAAGGGACATCGAGAGTAAATTAATTGTGCAAAATTAAAACCCAGAGCAATCCAGCTTTGAATGGGAAATGTGTCAACTTTCAAAGCCTACTAAAAAAGTAAAACACACAAAAACAATTAAAATATAACTTTTACATAATGCTCCAATCTTTGCAAAATACTTTGAATGATTATCTCATTTGATCTCTAAAGGAACTTTGTGAGGTATGTGTCCCCATGTTATTGTCCACTGAAGTATCCCCATTTCACTGATGAGAAAACTGAGATTGAAATATGAAGTAACTTGCTTGGGATCACTAAGCTAGTAAATCTCTACAGTGGGACACAAGCCCAAGTTTTTCTCCCTATAAGTTTTTCTCCCTATAGCTCTTTCTTTCCTTTAAGGATTATGAGAACTTATGTTTCTCCTTCATAAAAATAGATGTGCTTATTCTCAGAGTAAACCTGTTAGAGAGGAAAAACTATATTAGTCTGCGTCTTCCAGAGGATTAGAAAATCCTCAAGACCAGGAACCAAGTTTAGGTGAAGTCAAATATGGTATTTCATAAATATTTCATAATTATCCACTTATGATATTTTCCTGCTGTATAACATACTTGTGTTATCCAAGTTAGTCTAAGCATTTAATATCTGAAATATTTTAAGAGGAAATTTCTGCTTAGTAACATAATTAGTGACGAATGTGTTGACCAACTGACAACTCTGCTAAGGAAGGGTGAGGGTGTTTCAATAATCATTCAACCTGAAATTTATTAATGAACTATTATGTTCAAAGAAGTGGGTTAAGTGTCAGAGATACAATCCTGAATTAAAATCCTGCCCTCTAACTTACTGCCCTCTAGCAGAAAACAGAAATGATGTTCTCAAATAGCTCAAAAACAGGACAATATATGATCATTGAGAAGGAAAAAAATTTCTAATTGCTCAGAGAAATTTCAACAGGGAGATCTCACTACAAGCTGGGTGTTTAGGGAAAATTTAATGCAAGAGGTGGCATCAGAATTGGAGTTGGAAGGGAAGAACTATGGGAATAAAAGAGTAGAATTTAGGTTCGACAATTAATCTCAGAAAACATCTGTTTGCCTTTGTTGGATATTTACCATGGATCATTAATACAGAGCACAAGCCCATGAGGGACCATTAGGCCTTCATGTGTCCTTTTTAGTTAATTTTGGTATTTATAATAGTCAAAATGACTTAATCACTCAAAATTATTCTTAAAACAATATTCTCATTACTGTACACAATGTTCTCTTCGTTCTGCTCAATTTGTTCTTCATGATTTCACGAAGGGCTAATCATGCTTTTCTAATCATTTCTTAAAAAACAAGAATTCCATCATAATCCTTTACCAAAATTTTTTCAGACATTCCCCAACTGATAGACATCCCTGAAATTTCCAGTCCTTGCCACCACAAAGAGATTATTTCTAAAACCACTTTTCATATCAAAACCACTGAAAAAGCTTCCAACCAACAACCCTGTCTCAATCTTTCATCTAAAAATATATTGCTTAAATACTGATCTTTTTCATAGAAACATACATTTTTAGCTGGAAAGGACATTCCCCTTCCCTCATCTTAAAGTTCAAATTAGAGGTTCAAATTAGTTAAATTATTTGCTCAGTTGCTAGTGCTAGAATTGAAACTGCAAGTCAAGTTTGAATTTCCAACAACCACATCTACTTTTAAGTATCTCATCTATGTTATGAATTGTATTAGAAGCTGGTTATTAAAAGACAAAAATGAAGGAGCTTGTTGGTTTTGTTGTTTAATCATGTCTGATTCTTTGTGACCTCACAGGATTTTCTTGGCAAAGAGACTGGAATGGTTTGCCATTCCCTTCTCTAACTCATTTTACAAATGAGGAAACCGAGGCAAACAGTGTTTGTTGACTTGCTCAGGGTCACACAGTTGACTCCAGTCCACTCTTTGCACTATGGCAACACCTAGCTGCCCTTTAGGAATGCTCATTCAATTTATATACATAATTGGGACTTACTAGAGTAAATAAAGAGAGCTGTCCTGAAAGACAAAATATCCAAGTGACATAGACTGCTTATCTGACCTGGTCAAATCACTTTAATTCTCAATATTATGAGCAATTCTCTAACACTCTAAATTGTGGGAAAGAAGTTAACCTGAACTGATGACGAGCTTTCTCATCTGAGAATTCCCTATATCAGTGAAATCACAGATTTAGTCCCTAGCCTTTTTTTCATTCATTTTAATAAAAATTCACATTAATAATGCAAATTTACTTATTACCTCATTTTTACAAAACACTTATTTAAGGCATTTCTATAAAATGTAGATATATGAATAGCTCCTTCACTATATTGTAAAAACTTCAAAGGTCAAGTAAAAACTTCAAGAGAAGTCATATATGGCATTTCAATCAAATTACGAAACTGTTTTTCCTGCTATATAACACTGTATTCATAATACTAATTTGTATTAATCCAAGTATTAATACGTCACACGTTTAAAGTGACAATTTGTGCCTGACAGTATAATTACTGATGAATATGTTGACTGACCAGCCTGCAAAGTTTTAATTAAGAATAGAGTTTGAATAACCTAAATCTTTGAAAATGGTTTTGTTTAGACTTAATTAACTGGAGAATGGAAAAAATAATTTTGATAGACAACTAAGAGAATATTACTTCATTGTAAGAAAACTATGAAAAATTAGGATATGGATAAAATTAAAGTATTATTATGAATTATTTCAGAATACAGAGAAGTGGGAAATCTATATACATAATGGTTACAATGTTGTAAACATAAGCAGCAACATCAAAATTGAATTCTAGGTCATTGTAATGACCAAGCTATACTATAGGAAGAAAAAAAAAACATAGTTGAAGAGGTCAGGGACTAGTGTTGTGAAACCCTATTGTTGGTGATGACAAGAAAGTATTATTTTGCTTTACCTGCTAGTTTTTTCTCCCTTTTTGCTTTTTTAAATCTGTATTATAAGACATAAATTACTAGGTAGAGAAACAAAATGACATATTTGAAACTAAAATTGATGCACAAATAAAAACTATCGGGAAAAATAGGAGAAAAATAGTTTCTTATAATTAGGAAGACATGATTTTATAAAGGGAGTAAGGAATGGGAGATCTATAGGATCACTGAAATAGACCTAGAAGAGACCCCAGATATTATCTAATCCCAGCTCTTCATTTAACAGATGAGGAAACAGAGGCTCAGGGAGGTTGTGATTTATCATGGGCCACACAGTTTCAGATGGGATTTATTTTTATTTATTAGTTTATTTTTTATCCATATGCACATATGTATCTTTAAGTTAAAAAATTTCCTTCCATCTTCCCTTCCCGTGGCAGTGAACAGTTAGATTAGCATTGTGCATACATATTTTTGATAAACATGTTTACAGATAAATCATTTGGGGTATGAGGAATTAGGATTAAGAGAAAGGGATACATAAGAGATAATTTTTATAAAATGTTTACCAGAATCTTAAGGGTTTTTTTTGTTTTCTTTTTTTTTGCTTTTATTCCTCTGGATTGGGATAACATTGTCCATAGCTGATCTAAAACAGATGTCCTAGCTCTCTGAACTGCTAAAAGGAGCTGCTTCCATCAAGGTTGATCATCGCACAAAGTTTTTGTTAATGTGTTTATTATTCTCTTGGTTCAGCTTCCCTTCACTCAACATCTGGTCCTGTAAGTCATTCCATGCTTCTCTATAGTCTAATCATTTATGATTTCTTATGGAACATTAATATTCCATAGTATTCATGCACCATAATTTGTTTATTCATTCCCCAATTGATGGGCATCCCCTCAATTTCCAATTCTTTGCTACAACAAAAAGAGCTGCTATGAATATTTTGGAACATGTGGGACTTTTTCCTTTTTTTATAATTTCTTCTGGATATAGACCTAGAATTGGAATTGCTGGGTCAAAGGGTAAAAACAGTTTATTGCATTTTGGGCATAGTCCCATATTGCTCTCCAGAAAGGCTGGATCCATTCACAACTCCACCAGCTATGCCTCAATGTCCCAATCCTCCCACAACTTCTCCAACATTGATCATTTTCCCTTTTTTCTCATCTTGATCAATCTGTTAGGTGTGAGGTGATACCTCATTGTCATTTTAATTTGCATTTCTCTAATCAATAATGATTTGGAGCATTTTTTCATGTGATTATATATTGCTTTGATTTCATTATTTGAAAACTGTTCATATCCTTTGCCCATTTATCAATTGGGGAATGACTTGAAACCATATAAATTTGGTGCAACATTCTTTGGATTTTAGAAATGAGACCTTTTAACCAAAGTTGTGAAGATTGTTTCCCAGCTTCCTGCTTTCCTTCTAATTTTGACAGCATTGATTTTATTAGTGCAAAACCTTTTTAATTTAATATAGTCAAAATCATTCATTTTGCAGTTTATAATACATTCTAATTCTTATTTGGTCATAAATTTATCCCCCTTTCCATAGATCTAATAGAGTATTTCTTGGTCTATTAATTTATCTATGGTATTGCCCTTTATGTCAAAATCCTGTACCCATTTTGATCTTATTTGGTATAGGGTGTGTGATGTGGGTCTATGCCAAATTTTTGCCATACTGTTTTCCAGTTTTTCCCAACAATTTTTGTCACAAAATGAGTTCTTATCCCAGAAGCTGATGTCCTTGGATATTAGATGGGATCTTAACAGAGATCTTCTAACTCCCAAGTCTTCCCTCTTTCCTCTACATATACCATCTACACAGCTGAATGGATACTCAGAGTCTTAATTTCACAGATATGATTAACTTTGGTCCTATAAGATAATCCATATCTATCTAGTTAAGGCTTTGCCTCAGGTTGCCAACATCCGGGGTATATTTTCTCCCAGAGGGGTCAAATTTTGACTACACAGTCCACTAACCTCCCTCAAAAAAAAAACAAAATGTCTTCAGGTTGCCCCTCTCCAGGACCCTTTCCTGGTACCTGCCTGCATCTCCCCTACCCCTTATTAGGAGGTAGACTTGAGTTTCTGAAGGAAGGACAGCCTCTTATCTGGGCATGGCAATATATGTAGGTATATATACTCCCTCACCAAATTTGAAGTTGTCCCAAGTAAAATTATTCCTCATTATGACTCTGCTCAGTTTCCCCATTAGTAAAAGGATAATAACTGATCTTTTAGATCCCTTCCAAATCTAACATTCTACTATTCTAAGCAGCCTTGACATCAAATGACATCCTATAGTTTCCACACACAAAATGTGGCCCCAGAACTATGACCATTCCATTAAGGTAAGAAAGGAGGCTCAAGCTGTGAATCCAAGCTGTGGCTTTGCCACTGGACTCATGTAAACTTTACTATATCATTAAACTTCTTGGTTCCTCCTTGTGAGTAAACTATAAGCTATAAGAAACATAAATATCATTAGCTCCTTTTCCCCATTCTTCAAAATTTCTTTCCCTCCCATCAAGTAAATATCCTAATTCCTCCAGCTAGAGAACTTCAGTTCAAATCCCATCTCTGAAATTTACTATGTGATCTTGGGCAAGTCACTTAAGCCTATGAGTCTTAGTTTCTTGATCTGTAAAATTAAAGGGATGCAGAGAGATGACTGGTTATCCCAAGAGAATCCTAGGCAGTTGATTTCCAAATGTTTCTCCAGTCTCCCTTTAAAGTTACAAGTGTGCATCTCCAGGATAATTCCCCCCCTGACATACTACTGCACCTCAAATTCAACATGTCTAAAATAGAACATATTATATCTTTTAGCTAAATCAGTTTGTCCTTTGATCTTCCAAAAATTATAATTCAATAACTGACCATATCATGCCAAGTCCAACTTGACAGCAATTCTCAAATTCATTTTCTTCCTGTCTATTCCTATTTTACTTATACCATCTGACTGGGTTTTGGTAATAACCTCCTAACAGGTCTTCTTGTCTCCCCCTCTTTCCCCACTCTAGCTTATGGACATTCTTCATACACAGTCAGAACAATCTTTTAGATATGCTCACCACTCCTCTGGACAAAAATTAATGTGGGAATGGCTGAATAAGTTGTTGTAAATAATTGTTGTGAAATTCTATTGTGCAGGATACTGCTCTCAGAAAAGCTGGAAAAGACTTTTATTTAAGGGTGATACAGAGTGAAGTGAGAAAAACCAAGAGAACATTGTATTCATAAAATAGCAGCATTGTATGATGATCAACTGTAAATGACTTAGAAATTCTCAGAAATACAATGATTCAAGACAATTCTGAAGGATTTATGATGAAAAATTCTATCATCTCCAGAGAAAGAACTATTGGAGTCTAAATGTAGATCAAACTGCACTTTTTATTTATTTTTCCTGAGTTTTTTGTTCTGTATTTTCTAACACAGAAATATGTTTTTGCATTATTGCACATGTGTAACCTATATCAAGTTGTTTTCCTTCTCAATGATGATGGGGGAAGGAGGGGAGAGGAGAGAGGGAGGGAAACAATTTGGAACTCAAAATTTTTTTTAAAATGTGAAAAATAGTTTTAAATGCAATCAGGGCAAAATACAACATTAAACTAAAAAAAAATTAGCTTTAGTAGTTCCATTTTTGTGTCCAAGTAAAATTCAGACTCCTTTACTTAGACCCCAAACTAGTACCATCTCACCTTTTCAGGCTTATTTCACATTGCTCCCCTGCATGTACTCTATGCTTCAACTAAAGTAGATAACATCACTCTCCACAATGACCTCACAATGCCCTTCCCCCCTCCAACTCTTTTCTCAGGCAATTTCTTAAGGTCTTCCCCTCCTCATTTCTCCTATTGTATTCCCTACCATCCTTTAAAGTCCACATCTCCAAGAAGCCTTTCTGAACCTCCCAGTTGGTGATTGGTTGTCTTTCCTTTCAAACCTTAACTAACTCTTTGGTTTGGTTTGGTTTTGATATGACCTTATGTACTGACATAATATTGTGCTTTTACAGTGCAGGTCTCTTGTTCCTTGGATAGATTATAATCATGCTACATGAAGCAGGAACCATGTTTTTTCAGACTTTATACCATCCTTGTGCTTTTCCCAGTGTTCTATACTTAGTAGGTCTGTTCTTGATAGTGTGAAGTCAAGGTTTTTGAATTTGAACTCTTGGTTGTACATGGATTCATTGACCGCTTGCTTTCTGGTGGTATTTTGGAACTTAGAACTATCTATTACTGGTGCAGTTAGCAATAGGTAGGGTTATACAATACAATTTTTACAACAGCAGTATTGTAAAGACAAATAGCTTTGAAAGTATTTTAAGTTTTATCATCAATATAATGATCATGCATGATCCCAGAGGACAGTGACAAAGCAAGTTCTCCACCTACTGACAAGCAATGTATTTAAAGTACAAAATGAGACTTTTTTCTTTAACAAACTCAATGAGGAAATTTGTTTTACTAGATAATGCACATTTGTTACAATTGATGTGCTTATAGACTGCTCTGAACCTACCTTCCTTCTTAAAGAGTGAGTAGTTCCTTCTCTAAATATAGATTAATTCCCAATACTGACATTCTCCCTACTATAGTTAGACCCAAAATAGCATGTGAAATACAGAGTTTAAGAGAAAAAGTAGACAGTATTTTGAGTTATAAACACTTAGAGGTTTGGGTTTTTTTTTCCTACTTGAAGGTTTCTCAAAACCTCCCAAGAATGGAGAAGGTATTTTTTAATAAGCTTTAATTCCCCCAAAGGGCTAGGTCCCAGCAAACATCACGAACACTAGGAAAGGTTAAAAAAAACAACATCTAGACAGAGACAGTCAGTAATTGTGACAAATCAAAACTGAGTCACCGGCCACCCATTTTTTGAACTGTCATATATTAGAACCACCACCCAATTGATCTCAACCTCCATCAAAAATACTGGGTCTTGAACTTGACCCAGCAGAAGTAATGAAAAACTCCTGAAGCAGCTTGGTAAGATCTAAATGCCATAATTCCAGAAGTTTAACACTAATGAGAACAGAAATACAAAACCAAATTGGACAAGGAACAAAACACCAAAGAACTCAGTGCGTATTTCTCATTTGTATTCCAGAGAACCTATCATGGTCTCAAATATTTTATAGCAAAGGCATAATGGAGATAAGATGTAAAAAGAACCAAGCCTCTCATTTAATAAGTGAGGAAACTGATACATACAGAATTTAGCAAAGATCACAAAGCTGCATCTAGTGCTTTTTTCTATATGAAAACGAAGTCTTTTAAAAATAGCAAGTTTTTAAAAAATGGTTTTATTTCTTTTTAAAGATTTTTAATTAACAATATTCTATTTTCTTTCCCTTAAACCACCACCCTATTGAAAAAAATAAAAATAAATTCCTTTTAAAATAAATATGCCCAATCAAGCAAAACAAACACTCATAGGTCACACATTTACCTACATTAAATATATAGTTATATGTGGGTATACAAATGCATATATATATATATATATATATATATATATATGTATATGTGTGTATATGATTCTTTACTTTGAATCCATCACATCTCTGTCAGGGGGTGGATAACATGCTTTATCAAGGGGACTCAGGAATTATGAGTGATCATCATATTGATTATTTTTATATTAATTTTCTTCTTGGTTCTGCCTATTTCATTTTTCATCAGTTCATAAAAGTCTTTTTTTTAGTTTTTGCAAGGCAGTGGGGTTAAGTGGCTTGCCCAAGACCACACAGCTAGGTAATTATTAAGTGTCTGAGACCTATTTGAACTCAGGTACTCCTGACTTCAGGGCTGGTGCTCTATCTACTGTGCCACCTAGCCACCCCCATAAAAGTCTTTAAAAAATTTTTAATTTACATTTTTCATTTAAAAATTACCAAAATAGTCTTGCTCTAAGAGTAAATATAATCTTCCCCTACCCCCACACACAAAAATTTTAAAAACCTCACAAGAAATAAAGTGAAAGTAAGAGGAAAAAAAATGTGCTTCATTCTGTGTTCCAATAGCATCAGCTCTGACTCTGCAGTGTGTATCACATTCTTTATCATGTGTCCATCAGAAAAGTTACTTCCATATTTTTCCACAGTTGCTATTGATGGTTATAATTCCCTCCATCCATTCCTCCCCACTAACATTCATTACATTTTCTTTCTCCTTTCACTCTGTCCCTCTTCAAAAGTATGTTATGGGGCAGCAGAGTGGCACAGTAGATCACCAGCCCTGGGGGCAGGAGGTCCCAAGCCCACATTCCACCCCAAAAGACCCAGCAACTACCCAGCTGTGGGATCCCAGGCATGTCACCCAATCCAACCACCTTGCAAAAAAGTAAAAAAGAAAATGTTATATCTGATTATCCTCTTCTATGATCTACCCTCTCCTCTGTCACCTACATCCCTCTTCCCTCTCACTGTCCCCTTTCTCCAATCCCCTTTCTCTCCTTTTTCCTCTAGATTTCTATACCCTATTAAGTATGTTGTTTCCTCTCTGAGTCATTTCTGATGAGAATGAAGGCTCCCTCATTTCCCCTCACCTTGCCCCCTTCCATACCATTACAAAAGCTATTTCTTTACTCTTTTAAATGAAATATCTTAGTCTATCCTACCTC
The DNA here is from genome assembly GCF_037893015.1 of Macrotis lagotis. Taxonomy (NCBI): domain Eukaryota; kingdom Metazoa; phylum Chordata; class Mammalia; order Peramelemorphia; family Peramelidae; genus Macrotis; species Macrotis lagotis. The sequence continues at coordinate 300,455,149 of NC_133666.1, forward strand.
TACATTCCCTTTCTCACAATACATTTCCTTTTCACCCATCAGCTCCATTTTTAGAATATGTTATACCTTCAATTTCAGCTCCTGTGTTTTGTCGATAAAAGCTCCTTCTAATTGCTCTAATAAATGAGAAAGTTCATATGACTATTATCAGTATCATCTTTCCATGCAGGAATATATGTAGTTCAACATCATTAAGTCCCTCATAATTTACCCTTCTCATCCATCCTTTCTATGCTTCACCTGAGTCCTGTACTTGAAAATCAAACTTTCTCTTCAGCTCTGGTTGTTTCAACAGGAACATTTGAAATTCCCCTGTTTTATTGAAAGTCCATCTTTTCCCTTGGAAGAGTATGTTCAGTTTTTCTGGGTAGTTGATTTTCAGTTGCATTCCAAACTCTTTTGCCTTCCAGAATATTATATTTCAAGCCATTTACAAGCCCTTAACGTGGATGCTGCTAAATCCTATGTGATCCCAGCTGTAGCTCCATGGTATTTGAATTGCTTCATTCTAGTTGCTTGTAATATTTTCTCTTTGACTTGGGAGTTCTCGAATTTGTATATAATATTCCTGGGGGTTATTTTTTGAATCTCTTTCAGGAGGAGATCAGTAGATTCCTTCAATTTTTATTTTGCTCTCTGCTTCAAAGCTATCAGGGCAATTTTCCTGTAGAAATTCTTATAAAATAAAGTCAAGGCTCTTTTCCTGATCATAACTGTCAGGTATCCCAATAATTTTTAAATTGTCTCTACTGGATCTGTTCTCCAGGTCAGTTGTTTTTCCAATGAGATATTTCATATTTTCTTCAAGATTTTCATTCTTTTGGTTTTGTTTTATTGTTTTTTGGTTCCTCACAAAGTCAACAGCTTCCTTTAGCTCATTCTACATTTGAAAGATTTGTTTTCCTCAGAGAGCTTTCTTATCTCCTTTTTCATCTGATCAATTCTACCTTTTAAGGTATTCTTCTCCTCATTGACTTTTTGGTTTACTTTGTCCATTTGACCTAAACTTGTTTTTAACATGTTGTTTTGTTCAGCAATTTTTGTATCTCCTTCACCAAGCTGTTCACTTGGTTTTCATGTTTTTCATGCATCTCTCTCATTTCTCTTCCCAATGTTTCCTTTACTTCTCCTACTTGATTTTCAAAATTGTTTTTGAGGTCTGACATAACCTGAGCCCAACTCTTAATTTTCTTGAAGGCTTTGGATTCAGAATCGTGGACTTTGTCATCTTCTGAGTGTGTGTTTTGAACTTCCATGGGTCCGAAGTCTATAGTCAGGTTCTTTTTTTCTGTTTATTTCCCTAGTCTGTACCCTGGTTTGGGGGTGCTTCCTGAGCTTTTTAGTGTTATTGGGACACCCCCACAAGGACCTCAGTTCCTTCAAGATCTTATGAGAGGCTCTGACTGCTCTCCTGGTCTGTGGATGACCACAAGCCTTCCCCTCTGACCTAGAACTGTGAGAAGTATCCCTGCTCCATTATGGTAGAATAGGGGCCCAGACAGTGACTGGGGTTTGAATATGGACAAAGCACAAGAGTCCTTTCCCAGGGACAGAGGAGAGATCTCTACAGTCTCCCCCCCAACCCCTGTCTTTCTGTAGGCTGAGCATTCTGGGAGTAGCTGCCAGGTGACTCTGAGTGCCTGCTTCCATTTCCTGGGACCTGGGCTATGCTGAGAGCTGCTACACTGAAGACCCACTGGCCTGGGCTCTGCACTCACTCTGGCAGAAGTTTCTCATTGATCTTCCAAGTTGTGCTTGTGTTCCCTGGGTTGGCAGTTCAGGAAACTGCTTCTGCTGCCAGGAGTCAGTGCTCCCAGGGACCCAGGCACCTGCAAGCTGTTCCCAGAAGTCTGGAGTACTTTCACTGTGGCATGTTGATCCTGGCTGTACTGCTGTCCCCTCCCACCCTGTGGAAAAGAGCCTTCCCACAGTCTCCCAGGTTACTTTGGGCTGGAGAATTGCCTCTCTGGGTCTCTGTGGGTTCTGTCTTCTGAAAATTTAGATAGAGTCATAATTTTAAGATTTTTGAAATATTTTGGAGAGAGCACCTGGGAAAGCCTGTTCTCATGCTGCCATATTGGCTCCAACCCCCATAAAAGTCTTTAAAAGTATATGTGTTACATATATAGGATACAGCTAGGTTGTATACCAGATAGAGCACTGGCCTTGGAGTCAGTTTGACTTGAGTTCAAATCCATCCTCAGGCATTTGACACTTACTAGCCATATATGTATATGTGTGATATATATATATATATATATATATATATATATATATATATATATGTACATATATATAAATGCATATATAGTGTATATATACATACATATATGTACATATATAAATGCATATATATAGTATATATATATATATATATATATATATATATATATATATATATATGTATGTATCCATATGTTCAGCCATTCCTTAATTGTTGGGCATTCTCTTGATTTCCAGTTTTTTGTCACCACAGAGAACTGCTATATATATCTTTGTACATATAGGAACCTTTCCTTCTTTCTTTAGTCTCAATTTGGTTATAGGTCTAGAAGTGTTATCAATAGAACAAAGGGGATGTATTGTTAACCAACTTTTCTGTATGTAATTTCAAATTATTTTCCAGAATTCTCACACTGCTCCTTAAACATTTCACCTACTTTCACATTTGTATATTAGAGATATTAGGTAACCATGATTCAGGGATGTTTATGTTTCTTTGGAGTGTTTAGATTTCTTTGGAGGGATTTAGTTTTCTTTGGAAGGAGGAGAAATGAGATAGCTGTTGGTTTCAGGATTCTGAATATATTTTAGGGTTCTAAAATGATAACTGGTAAAATCTTGTGACCCTATACAATCTGTGGAACCTTAGCTTCCAGTCCACCAAAGCAGTTACTCAAGCCTCTTGGGAAGTACAAATGCTTACTTTCCAAACAACTGAACTCCACATTCCTCACCCAATTAGTGGAATTTGAATCTCAAGTTCTGGATATAGAATCTGAGGACCTGGGTTTCAGTCTCCGTTCTTACCTTCTAAAAAAGTTTACACTGGGGAAATAGATAAAAATATAAATAAATGCAAGATAATTTGGGGAAGAAGGCAATAATTTGAGGGAAAACAGAACACCAAATAGAAAGATTAGGAGCAATGAAATATATATATATATATATATATATATATATATATATATATATATATATATATTAACCTTCTTTTAGACATCCAGAGGATTTTACCAGTCAAACATCCTACATTCAGTTCATGCTCTTGTAACTGTAGCAACAGCAGCCCTTGTTCTCCCTTCTAGTATTCCTTTTTTCATTACTGTTTCTCTTGGAAGTTCTCAGCTTCTCATTTCAAATGAGATGGTCCCTCCCCAGAACCATCTATCCCTGAAATCTTGTGCAGACTTTCTACAGTGAAGGTGCCCTTTGGCTGCTCCCCATCCCTGCCTCCGCCTAACAGCGCAAGGACTTGATGGACACTCTCCACCAGAATACCCTCTTAGGCTTAACCTAAGAGGGTTCACAGTACCTCTAGGGGTTGTGGTGTGTTTTTTGTCATTGGTTCCCCACAAAGCCATCATACCTATGGTTGATTCTTGCTCATGCCTTACTCATGCTCATTCACTTACACCTAATTTAACCCTCTGGCCACTTTAACACCACCTTTATAATTTAATAGCATATAATTATATGCAAGGTATTCTAGCTCTTAGGGATTATCTGTTCTAATACCTTTATTTTTAAAAAAGAGTAAAAAGCCCAGAGAGGTCATGATTAGGATAGTCACAGACATTTCAAATCAGATCCAGTACTTTCTATACTGCATCACTCTGCCTATCATCTAGTTATAGTCATTCACAAATCAATACACATCCTTAAACATTTATTCCTGGAAAACTGACCAGGGCTATTTGTGGTTGAATATTAACCTAAGTAATAATATATAGAAAAGTCTTTATCAAAAAAGTATTATTTTCAAAATTACTGACTTCCACAGGAGCCATATTCTAAGCCCTCCCTGGAACATGATAAAGACCCTGGGTTCATCAAAGGTTTTGCTAACATAAGTTCTGAAAAGGCTTCTAGTATATGCGTGGAGGTGGTTTATGTGTATTGTTTAATAATCAGCCTAACAAACTATAAAAAAAGATGTTTGGTTGTGGGAATCATGAAAAGTTCAGATTTAGCAACTCTGAAAGAACATCTAAATCAATTGTTAGAAGATCTGGGATTTGACTCTCTGGACAGAATATTCATATCAATGAAATTTAAGATCTTTGAACTAATAAGTATACTCATTATATACATTACTAATAGAGCATTTTGTAGGGAAAAATTAATTTTATTTAGAATAACATACAAGCATCCACTTGAAGCATTTTGTAAAGTAACATACATAAAGAATGTTATAAATAATAAAGCCCCTTTGTAAACATACAAATGTCATCTGTTACTGTAGTCAAGTACCATCATGCCAGAAAGAATATAAATAAGTATTGCTTTATTTGCACTCTCAAAAATTCCTACAAGGAATTCAGAAACTCTCTCTTTTGCACAATAGCTATCAAAACACAGATATTTTGTTGTTTACAAATATAAGTCAATATTAATGTTTATGACTAAAAGAATAAATAAAATGAAACATAAAAGAGTATCTGATTTCAATAATGCGAATGTTTTCTTTCAGGATTTAGAATGCAACCCATTCATTGTTGATTATCCTATGTAACTTAATCACATACCATATTTGCAAAAGGAATTGATTTACCCAACATACTGAGGGACCTTACTCAGGGTTCTCCTAATATAAAGAGAATACCAGTGGAACAAAGGGCAATCCATTTTTTTCCTTCAATCATTCCATATGAACAAACTATCTTATACTGTGGTTGTCCTGGCTATTGTTGTATACACTGTAGCTATGCTGATAGCATCGATTTAAGTGGAAGGAAGGAAAGGAGGAAAGAAGGGAGGGAAGGAAAGAGGGAGAAAGGAAGGAAGGAAGGAAGGAAGGGAAGGAGGAGGCCCCCTGTATTACATAAGCACCACTGGCCAAAACAAATTCCCAATTTAGTGATATTAGTCATGTTTTGGTAGAGACTTTTGTCCCTACCATAATATGTAAAGTATTATTTGTGGTAATGGCAATATCTTTAAGTCCAATCTTTAAGTTGGTAGTAACAGCTGTCATCATAGTCACCGCTGTGATGGTGGTGGTGGCAGAAAGAGTCCCACCTCAGTTTATGATGGCAGAGGCTATATTGGAGAAGAAAATCAGCATTTATCAAGTTTCTATGTAGTCCTTTCTACAGGACTATGCAAAACAGTTTACAAATATTATATCATACACTTTTGATCCTCACAACATCCCCGGGAGATAGATGCTGTTGTTATTTCCATTTTATAGTTGAGAAAAGTGAAGCAGATAAAAGTTAAGTGATGCTCAAATAGCTAGTAAAGCATCTGAGGCTAGATATGAATACAGGTCTTCCTGACTCCAAGTTCAGTGCTCTCTCCACCATGCACCTAGCTTCCTCTAGCTGTAAACAAAGATTGAAGAGGTTAGGCATTATGAGGAGGGGTAGGCATTATGGGGAGGTTATTGTTTACCTACTTGTTTGCATTTCAGTCCCAGAACTAGTAGCCATGGTAGCTTTAGTTGTCTTAGGACCTACTTGAGATAGAGGCTGAGTGGTCTCGGATGAAATTCCAGAGATGGTGGATGGTGTTGCTGTTATAGTGGTGGTTTTGGAAGCTGTGGTTGTGGTTTTAGGTGTTGTTGCCATTATAGTGGTGGTTTTGGAAGCTGTGGTTATGGTTTTAGGTGTTGTTGCCATTACAGTGGTAGTTTTGGAAGCTGTGGTTGTCATTTTAGGTGTTGTGGCTATTAAAGTGGTGGTTTTGGAAGCTGCAGTTGTTTTACCTGTGGTACTTTGTGGTAATTGAATGACAATTGAGGGGTTGTCATTATTATTCTTCACCAGACTCAGTATCAGCACTCCTATTGTTGTTGTAATTACACATGCCAAAAGACAGACCAAAAATATTTTCCATAGTGACCACTGGTATTCTTTGCCCTGCAAGGAAAGAAGTTAAAATGGTTAGCTCTAATGAATCTTCTCCCCCATGGAGGAGTCTCTACAAGAGTTAGCTGGGTCCTCTGCTCTTTAACATTTTACCAAGTAATTTAGATTAAGCACAAATAGTACATTTATCAAATTTTCAGGCAAAACAGAAGTGGAAGGGAGAGCTAACCCATTAGGAAGCAAAGTCAAGATAAAAAAAACCTCTTTGGTTATTCTCTGTGAATCCTCAGATGAAATACAAGGTATATAAGCCAGGCATATAAAGCTTTCCACAATATGACTCAATATAACCTCATTTCACATTATGTTCTTTACAAACTGTATGCCACAGCAAAAGTATTGCATCCAAATCAGCATGTTCTCTCCATTCTCCATGAATTCACATAGGCTGTCTCCCATGCCTGGAGAGTATTCCTTCATTTCTTCCATTCAGAATCCTATTTCCTCCAGGTTCCACTCAGGTATTAACTACTACATGAAGTCCTCCCTCAAACATTCCACCTCCACTCCAGCTAGAAGTGTTCCCTCCACAAGTTTTTCTAGAGCATTTTATCTGGATTTCTCCATTGCTTTTATCATACTCTACATTAAATGAAACTATTGGCATATAATCATTTTATGGTTCATATTATAACATGGGATTGCCTGGATTACATTATAAATTCCTTGAGGGCAGTGACTACTATATTTTTTTCTATCTTTAGCACCCAACATAGTGCCTTCCACAAAGTAGACCTTTGATCAATTTTTGTTGAAATAAATTGAATTTCAGCAGAATACTATGAGGGCCTGAATCTAAGAAGAAATATTTTTAAAAAAAGATAAATGTAAAAACATACACCTAGAAGCAAAAAAGCAATTTCTCTAGGACAATACAAGAGAGAGAGATCTGGCTATATGAGAGTTTGTGCAAAAAGGTCCAGAGATTTTAATAAGCTATAAGATCAAAATAAAGAAATGTGTGACAAGGTAGTTTAAAAAAATGAATCCTCTCTTAGGTGGTATTGAGAGGCATAGTGTCTAGAATATTAGAAGTGGTGCATTTATGGACACCCTATTTTTAGAGGAGCTTTTATAAGCTACTTTAATGGCTCATGATGGTTTAAAGAGGATTCTGGGTTCTTCAAGATGACAGTGGTAGAACACACAGTCTAGATCCTACTAAGCTAGAAAGATTTCAAGTCCAGACCACATCTCTCATCAGAGATACTCATTACCAGGTTGACCATAGAGTTATTAGTTCTTCTGCCCCAACAACTTATAAAGGTTGACTACTAAGCAAAGGAAGTGTCTCAATCTGTCTTGATGGGGAGACAGTGAAGAAATTATGGATTCTGGGAGCATGGAATTCCAAAGGAGGGCGACCAAGACAGTGAGAGTACTTGAGATCAGGACACACTAAGACTGACTGAAGGAACTCAAGATCTTTAGCCTGGAGAAGAGAAGATTCAGGAGGGGCATGATACTTACATTCAAGGAACTAAAAGACTCTCATGTGGGAAAGGAATTAAACTGGTTTCAGAGGACAAAACAGATTCTGACTTAGTGTAAAGCAAAACATTCCCAACAATCAAAGCTGTTCCAAAATAAAAAAGAGCTGCTCTAGTAGACAGTTCATCTTAGAAGTCTTCAAGTGGGGAATGGATAACCACTTGATAGGGATATTGACCACAGGGCTAAGGCTAGAAGGGACATTAGATGTCATTTAGTCTAACCTTTATTTTGCAGTTGAGAAAACTGAAAATCAGAGAGGGACTTGCCCAAGACCATCTAAGGTAGAGTTGGGTATGAGCTCTGCTAAGTTTATTACTCTCCTTTCTGAACCACCCTGGACTGGATGACACGTTGAAAGCTCTTTCTACTCCAGGATTGTGTCATTCTCCTCATCCCAGGGGAAGTGTGATCATCTGAGATTCCTTTTAGAACAAATGCTTACAACCTTCAGTCCATTGACCAGATGGGATCCTGTGCTGACTCATATTGCTAAGGAGATCTGATGGGTGGAACTCCTCCAGACTAGGTAGGGATGGCTTAGAAGATCATAAGATCAAAGGGGTGAGAAGTTCACTTACTACTCCTGAATCCTTCCAGGTGAAAATCCTCAAGTCTAACCTGAAACATTCAGGAATTAATAAGGGGAAAAAAACATTATACCACTTACATGGGAACTATGTTTGAAATTCTGTGATATTACATCTAAAGAAGGGACTAATAACTTCCTTGTTATTACAGGGAGAATTAAGACCCATTTTTCTTTTACTAGTAGCATACCTTTGTTGGATATAGGAAAAAATCAAGAGAAATTGTGGAGTTTGGCCCATATGAAAAAAAGGAAAACTTAGGAGGATTGAAAAAAATCATCACAAAGATGGTGTACCTCGAAGAGGTCATAGTTTGATTCATTCAAAAAACATTCAACAACTTAGAAATTTAAAAGGTGTCTATTATGAGCTAGGTCTCAGGCAACAGTAATGTTTATTGGAAGACAAAAATCAATCAAATCCTGCATTCCAAAAGCTTGTATTTTTGAGGGTGATACAACTGTAGACAGGCAAATAAAAACAAATTAGCTATTATTACATTCAGAATAATTTTAAAAAGAGAAAATGCTCATCTTTGGTAAGATTCAAAAAGACTTTGTTTATGAGGTGGTCCCTGAGCTGGCTTTGAAGGAAATGATGGAGTCCATGGGGCAGTAATAAGGAAGGGAATGTCTTCCAATCATGGGAGAATACAAACAAAAGAACAGAGAGACAGGACATCACAAACAGAGACTAGGCAGCAAGTCAGTTTGATAGGAATAGAGAGTGAGTGATGGGGAATAATGCCAAACAAGATATCTGACTGAAGTAATTACATTTTATCTTAAAGGCATGGAAAGAAAAATGGCATAGATGTGTATCATTCTTTTCTATCCATTCACTATCTTTTTAGTGATGGGCAAAATAGTAGGGTTAGCAAGTTAGACTTCCCAAAAACTCAGGGTTAAGAAAGGAGAAGGAAAGGTCAGTCCTGAGAATCCTGCTTACACTAAGAAGAAGTTGGGTGACCCACCCTTAGCTACTAGATCCTTGTATAAATTCACACACACACACACACACACACACACACACACACATATACACATCTTCACATCTTATGTCAAGACCAGGTAGGTAAGGCCTTTAAATGAATGAAATGAATGAATCAAGAGCACTTGGACCATTGGGATCCAACCATCCAAGCAAGTCCAACCACCTAAGGAAGCAGTATTGCCTAAGACTTTACCTGATGACATACTGTAGTTGAGGGTACTGAATGCCCAAGAACTCCTGGGTTGGTACAGATAACTGATGGTCTGGATTGTATTTCACTTTGAACATGAGGTAGTGAGTGAAATACTGCTTGTGAAGGTTGAAAAGGTTCATGCCCACTGGGATTCTGAAAGGACTGTAAAGAATAATAAGAATATAATAAGAAGATATTAAAAGAAGACTCCTCAAAATCCAATAATCTTGTAGATATAGTTGAAACAGCATAGTACTGTGGTATCAATCTCAAATAGAAATGTTTGGGCTCATTCCAGGCCCTATGGGGCATCAGGGTCAGAGGGTGATACCTCTGATGTAATGGAAAGACTTGGAATCAGAAAGACATATGTTCAGATCCTGTTTCAAAAACCTACTACCTATGTGACTCTCATGGCCAATTTACTTAACCTTTCCTCAGCCTCCATTTCCTCATCTATAAATTGGGGATAAAAATAAATGTCTCATTTAAAGAATAAAGTAAAATTAAATAAAATATTCTGAAAACTTTGAAGTGACTATTTGTTATTTTTCATGAATAATAACAATGCTGTTGATTTAATAACCAGAGTAGTAATAACTGAAATTGTACCTAAGATTTTAAGATAGCTAGGTGGTCCAGTGCTTGAAATCAGGAAACTCATCTTCCTGAGTTCAGATCTAGCCTGTTTGCCTCAGTTCATTATCTGTAAAAGGAATTGGAGAAGGAATGGCTGAGGAAGCAGTAGTATATCTGCCACCATTACCAATGCCACTCAGAATTTAGCTCTAGGTTAATCCCTCATTGAAGCACTACTCACTCCTTCCAGATAACCTAGTTTCCTAGGGGTGGGGGAAAGAACTTGATGGGGTAAAAAAAAAACACCTCAAAAAAAACCACCAATGTGTTCAATTGACATCCATAGAAGGGTAGTTCTTATTTTAAAAAATTGCCCAACTAATACTATTTTGAAAACTTTATATTAAGCTCATTAATTATGATGTTTTCTTTCAAAATATAAAGATTAAAAGTCATGAACATTAGAAAAACAAAAGCAGGACACTCAAAAAATTGAACTGATAACCTTTTCTGATTTTTATCCAAAGTAAATAAATCAACATTATACATAAAATAATACATTTTGAGTTAGAAGGCAGCTCAAATATCATTTAGTCTAACTCCTCATTCACACAAGGGGAAACTAAACTCTAAGGTTACCCACAATTATACACAGTGAGGACTGAATGCCAGATCCTATTCTGCCTAGTTCTGAATATAACTCAACTCACCCTAAATCTATTCCCTTAAACAGCCACTTCTGCTAACCTCCCAGGTGTTTGTTTGTCTGTCTGTTTGTTAATTCATTTACTTATTTATTCACTCATTTATTTTTCTAGACTTCAATTGCTTTCCACTTGTCAGAGGCTAATGAACTTGGAAAATCAGATATACCAAGTGAGATCTGGATGAATTCAGATATTCAAATGTTACTTTTCCAAAGCCTCCTTAATGTATTCCACAGAAGTCAAATCATAGGCACTAGAACTAGAAAGAGTATGGAAGCCACCTGCTGGGGTAATTCTAAAGTACAATAATCTATTTTCCTTTCATATTAACTCTCCTCAATTGGGACTTTCGCTCCTTAGGATCTCTCCTGCTTTTGGTGAATATAGAATTTGCAGAACTCTCTAAGCTATTTCTCCCAATGGAAGAAACTCTGGGCCAGAGGCATTTCACTTGTTTTTTTTTAAAATGGACATTAAAATTTGGAACTGAAAATAAAAATGTTTAAATTAATTTAATTTTTAAAATAAAATGATAACTGTAGCTTGAATTGCATTATTAATTATAACTTTTCTTCTATGGTCTGGTGTTATTTTATGGGATCATAGTGTCAGTGATATAAAGTTTGAAGGGAGCTCAGGTGTCATCATCAGCCTCCTCATTTTTTACAGATGAGGCAGTTGGTTAAGGGAATTGTCCGAGATCACACTATGATAGGTAGTTTTGAAAGCCAAGTCCTCAGATTCCAAAATTTCTGCTTTTATTCAGATTTTCCCAGTTCCATTTTCTTAGGCTATGATTTCTGGATGAAAATGACTTTTGCCTGAAGACTTTCAAGAAATAAATTAACTTTTAAAAAACAAAAGAGACAACAAACCATCTATAATCTCTCTTCTGATAGCATGCATCTTTCTTCAATAAACAGTTAAAAGAATAGAGTGTTAGAGATGGAAACGTTCTTAGAAATAATCTTTCCATCTCACTTATAAATACTGAATAAATGATTTAAATAAATATAGATTTTTCCATTCAGAATGTTAGCTTTTACATGATGACTGAAAATAGGCATTAGGGATTGCAGACCATTGCTGCTGCTACTCACAGGTTGAATTTCAGGTCGTTCAGGAGTCCAAGAATGTTTTCTGTATTTCCCTTCCATCCTGGAACTACTAATATTGCACGCCAGTACTCAGGAATATATTTACCATTTTGTCCATTCCTTTTATAGCTGTGCATAGACATGGAAATACTGGTTATAATTAATGTAGTTAGCTATGATGTATAAATCCAAGAGTGGATTAAACTGAATAATAATTATTTCCCTTTGCATACCACACCTTCCAAACAGGATGTCCAAACTAAACTAATTTACCAAAAAAAAAAAATAAAATCTAAATAAATTTAACATCTCAGGGAAAATAAGACTGACCCTCCATGAGTCCACCTAAATAAGCAAAAATTATAAAATATGACAATAATAATAATAATATCTTATTTACATATATAATTTATATTTAAATTTTCAACAAACCTTGTGAAACAGTGTTAGTACTGTTCCCATTTTCCATATGAGAAAACTGAAGCAACAAGGTTAATTAATATGCTTTGTAGAACCAAGTTAGTTAATTAAGGCAGGCATTTTCTATACACATCAAAAAATGGATCAAAGGAGACCTGCTAATACATCTCAAAGTTAACAGGTTTTGGTTTACTTAGCCATAGCAGGCAAAGGACATTCAGAGCCAAGGAGAGATTTTTGTTCAGGATAAATAATTGATCCATTTTAGCAGTTTCCCAAACCCCAACTCATGAGGCAGATTGTGAGTATACACCAAGAAAAGAGCTCCATTCCTTGTGTCCTAGCTAGTTCATATCTCAATGACCTTGGCCTAAGCCTTTGTCCACTGAACCAATTCTAACAGAAGGATATATTTTATATTATAAAATACCTTTTAAGCAGAACTAACCTAACCCATAGGAGAAAGGGTGGGAGTTGTTTAGAATCCTGCCCCCACCACACTTCACCCCTTTATGGTAAGGTCTTAAAGCAGTGATGTCAAATACAAGCAGGGTTACCAAACCATACATAAGGAACTCTGCCAGCTGCCTACTAAATTAGAAAGGCACATATTAGTCTATATTCCATTATGTTTTTATTTATTTGATTTAATGTTTCCCAATTGCATATATTACTGAAATGTCTTTAGGGATATTACCAAACAATCACAGCAAGATTCAAGAAGTCTGTTATAGGAAGCACTAAAGGAGAAAAACTAAAACATAAAACAACAAAAACCCTAAAAGCAAAAACAAAGCAAAAGGAAAAAAAATCAGATAAACTGAATATGGGAGAATGAAGATTAGAAAGCTTGTGCAAATGCAAATGAATATTAGACCTTGCTTCTTTCCTTCATAAAGACTAAGGGGTGGGGGGGCAGCTAGGTGTTTCAGTAGATCAAGCATTAGCCTTGGGGTCAGGAGAATCAATTCAAATCCAGTCTCAGACACTTGATACTTAATAGTTATGTGACCTTGAGCAAGTCACTTAGTCCTATTGCCATGTAAAAATCAAAAAGAAAGAAAGAAAGAAAGAAAGAAAGAAAGAAAGAAAGAAAGAAAGAAAGAAAGAAAGAAAGAAAGAGAAAGAAAGTCTAAACCAGGGATAGGAAATGTTTTTTCCTGTGAAGAGTCATTTGGACATTTACAATATCATTTGAAGGTCAAATTACCAACTTAAAAATTAGCCTTCTAAATTTGGTCAAACATTTAATTAATTTACCCCCCCAAAAAAGATCTCCTAGATTTATTGAATTTAGAATCCTACCTGGGCTTGCCTCGATAGCACCAGACCAAATATCTGTATATATAAAATATAAGCTACAGTATAAGTTTAAAGCCCAGGGCAGCTAGGTGATGCAGTGAATAGAGCACTGGATCTGGAGTCAGGAGGACTTGAGTTCAAAGTCAGACTTAGACACTTAATAATTGCCTAGCTGTATGATAATAGTTTATATGTATATGGTTTCTAAAATGATTTTTATTTAAAATTTGAACAAATCTTGTGAGGTAGGTGCTAGTACTGTTCCCATTTTCCATATGGGAAAACTGAGGTAACAAGGTTAATTAATATGCTTAGACAGAACCAAATTAAATTTCTGAGGCAGGCACTTGAGCAAGTCACTTAACCCCATTGCCTTGCAAGAGTAAAACAAAAAAAAGAAATGACCATGGCATCATGGCACCAAGAATATCCTCCAGGTCATTAGATGACCTTAAGGTTATCTGTATTATTTTTTTTTTTTATCATTTAGAGAAAAAGACCATTACAGGCAGCCTGTTTATTGTCAAGGTCAATACTGAGAATTTCCCATACTACTTAAAGTTTCATAGCCTGCCAACAGGACCTCCCCCTCCCCCATGGTGTGAAGGATGCGGGGGGGGGGGGGAGCAGGAGTGAGGAGTATGTTCAATACCAAATCTTTGCCCCACTAGTAGCCTGTGACTTTCCTTCTTAGGAGGTTGGTTAGACACTTTTGCTTCATGATCACTAGGATCAACAGGAAGGATGGCCTAAATATCACTGAGTAGCTATTCAGAGGAGTCAATCAGTTGTGTATTATAGCAAGAGCTACATTGGCACTGCCTTTGTTGTTGTCTATGCCAACCCTTCTTTGGTTGGCACCCACATCTGCCTCCTCTACCACCAAGGAGGTCTGTGCTGCTCCCTGCTACCATTGCTCCTGGGCTCTGTAGCAAACACCCATCCACTCCATGGCCAGCTGCTGCAGCACTCCCTCCAAACACCCCCCCCCCCCCCGCCCTGTGATCTCCAGTCCCTGAGATAGGTAGCAGGGATTGTCACATCCAGATGTGTCTGGAGCAGGAGTAATGATACTGCCTCCCTCAGGCTGGAGCCCAATTCTGCCCTACTCCGGTAAGTAACTCATGCTGCCCCCAGCCTGGCAGGCTGCAGACCCAAGAACTCCCCCCACCACTGCTATCCCTGGGGATGGACTCTGCCTCACTAAACCTAGCCAACTGCTTCGGTCTTATAAAAAAAAGATACATTGATTCTAACACTTTCTGTCCAGCATCCTTGAGAGATATTAGCTAGCTTTTACACATGTGCTCCAGCTCTATGCTAGAGCATTTTACACATACTATCTCATTTGATCCTCCCCATTCTGGGAGGTGGGGGCCATTATTATTCCCACTTTACAGTTGAGGAAATTGAGACAAATAGAGTTGTCCAAGGTCCACCATTCTCTCCATAGTGCCACCTAGCTGCCTAGGTAGATTAATAACCCTCTGTTTCCTACATTGGATAATACGATGCTCAAGGAAAAGTTTCAGAGGAAGTTATGAATCTATTATATTTCTTCCTTCTATCTTTGATAATACAGGGCATCCCACTGCACTAAGACTTGTGGGACACCGTGTGTGTGTGTGTGTGTGTGTGTGTGTGTGTGTGTGTATGTATATATATTTATGAATCAGTCTAAATAGACATTCAGCATCTCAAATATTTTAGGTAGCAATTTCTGCATAACAACATAATTAGTTCCAAATATGCTGACTTACTGAATAACAACATTGTTAAGGAAGGGTGTTAATGCTTTAAAAGGATAGGAACTGGAGCTGAGATTTCACTGATTTAGGGAACACCCAGGTGAGTATACTCCCTCTATCAATGAAGTTCCTCATCTTCTCTGCAAGTCATAGTCTTAGAAAGTTCCTAAGAGAGCACTGAAAAGCTGAAATCACATTGAGGATGAGTCAGAGTTGACTTGAACTCAGGTCTTCCTGGCTTCAATACCAACTCTCTAGCTATTATGTCACATTGTCTTACTGCACATGTGGAGACAATACACAGATGTGGGATTTTGCTGAATAAGGGACACTCTGCTAACACAATTTCCTAGGTGGTACATTAGACAGAGTACTAGACCTGAGTCTGAATCCTGCCAGACATTAGTCACATGGTCTTCACTTATCTTTGCCTATTTCCTCATCTGTAAGTTGAAGAACTCAGACTTAGTTGCTTCTAAGGTTCCTTCCAGCTCTAATTTTGTGACCCTATGAAATCCTCTTCTTTACTTGAAGAACTGGAGGTCACAAATAAAATATTTTATGAGCCATTAGAATCAATTGATATTTTAGTTTTTTATCTTTTTAAATCTTTGTCATAAGAGATTAGTAAATAAGAGAAAGGAAGAAGTATGTTTGCAAATGAAAATCTTGTGAAAACAAAAGTGATCAATAAACATAAGATGAAAAAGGAAATGCTGTATTCAAAATTATAATTAGATTTGACCTTGTAAAGATTATAAGGAATAGAAAAATAATTTAGAAGTATACTACAAATTGTGCATGCACTTTGACCCAGTCATACCACTACTAGGTCTATACCCCAAATAGATCAAGGAAAGAGGTCAAAAGTCCCCATGTACCAAAATGTTTATAGCAGTTCTTTGGGGAGAAGAAAAGAACTAGTGGGGCTTCCGGCCAAGATGGCAGGGAGAAGACAGGCACAGTTATAAAATCTCCTGATCTTTCCCCATATACGATATGAAACAAACCTCTTAACAGAAATCCTATCAACAAAACTCAGAAAGAAAAGCCAAGAGAAAGAATATCTACCTCAGGATTTGTCTTTCACAGTTGTGGGTGAGTCCAGGCACAGAGGGCAGATCAGCCACTAGAGCTGGGGGCTAGAGCCTGGTCGACCATAGGGGCTTGGTTAAACTAGGGAGCAGAAGAGGCATTGGTGTGGGTACTGACAATCTGGAGCTTGGCATCTGGAGCCTGCCAACAGGGTTGGGAGGAGAGTTCCGGTGCAGGAGAGCTGCAGCCATCATCCCTGGGCTCCTCTGGTCCCGAGTAACTCCGAGTCCATGCCTCCATTTCGAATGAAGCCTCTTCCCAGAACAAACATAATTACAGACTACCTCTGCCCCAGGCACAGGTATGTGAGCAGGAGAACCAGCCCAGCTGACAATAGGGAGAGGTATGACCTCAACCCAGAACCCACCATTGAGTGAAGGCAAAAGAATTTAACAGCTTCAATCGCTCCCTCTAGAGTATGGTAGAAGGCCTCAATCAAGGTCACAGACACTCCAGAGAAAGCAACCAGCACCCCCTACTGCTAGCTGGAGAAATTACAATCAGTGAGCAAATCTTCTAGCACCCCCTACTGGCCAGTTGGAGATATTGCACTCAGCCTCTAGGGATCCCAACACCAAATCTCTGTGAACCAGCCCCTCCCCAACTCAAGGTCTTAGCAAAATGAAGAAAGACCAGCAGAAAGGTGGATCCATAGAAAAATTCTTGGAAGGAAAAAGACCCTAACACAGAGAGACCTAAAACCTCTGAGGAGAATATTACCTGGTCTCCACCACAGAAAGACTTCCTTGAAGAAATCAGGAAGGAGTTTAAAAATCATTTGGAAAATTTCGGAAAAGAAACCCAAGAGAAGATTAATACCTTGCAACAAGGAAACAAATCATTGGAAAATACAATTGGACAAATACAAAATGAGAATAATTCTCTCAGATCCTCAATTGGGCAAATGCAAAAAGAAAATAATTCTCTCAAAACCTCAATTGATCAAATGGAAAGCTCTTTCAAAAATAGAATTGACCAATTGGAAAAGGAATTGAAAAACGTTAATGAAGAAAACTCCTCTCTCAACAAAAAGAATGGAGTTTGAGGATAATGACTTCATGAACCAGCAAGATCATGTTAAATGAAACCAAAAAGTAGAAAAAAAAGAAGAAAATGTAAAATACCTCATGAGCAAAAGCAATAACCTCAAGAATAGATCGAGGAGGGTCAACCTGAGAATTATTGGTCTTCCTGAAAACATTGAAGAGAGGAAAAAAAGCCTGGACTTAATATTACAAGATCTAGTGATGGAAAATTGCCCTGATATCATGGAACCAGAGGGCAAAATAGTTATTGAAAGAATACATCGATCCCCTCTGGAAAGAGATCCTAAAATGAAAACACCAAGGAATGTTGTGGCCAAATTCCAGAACTAAGAGATAAAAGAGAAAATTGTGCAAGCAGCCAGAAAGAAACAATTTAAATACCAAGGAGCCACAGTAAGGATTATGCAGGACCTTGCTGCATCAACATTAAGGGATAGAAAGGCCTGGAACAAGATATTCCAAAGAGCAAGGGAGCTTGGAATACAGCCAAGAATCCACTATCCCGCAAAGCTGAGCCTACTTTTTCAGGGGAAAAGATGGACATTTAACAAAATGGAAGAATTCCAAAAATTCCTGATGAAAAGACTAGAGCTAAATAGAAAATTTGGACATCAAACAAGAGGTTTAAGAGACACATGAAAAAGTAAAAAAAAAAAAAAATAGGGGAGATAAAGAAAAAAAAAACCTGCTATCCAATGAGATGAAACTGGCTATATTCCAGCATGGGGAAAAAGACTCTCATAACTCTTGACACCGGTAACTCTAACAGAGAAAATATACCTAGCCAGAAGTGATGGACATTCATGACCTATCCATGAGACTGCTATCCAATGGGATGAAACTAGTATTACCCTACTTGGGAGAAAGAATGTAATCATTCTCAAGAATTGTAACTCTATTTGATAGAATATACTTAACTAGAAGTGATGGATACTCACAATTTTCTGTGACTCAGATAGAATGATTTAAAAATACTACCTCCTTAAAAAGGGGGACAGGAAGGAGACAGGAGGAGGGAGGGGAATTGAATGGGGCAAATCTTATTATACTAAGAGGTACAAAATATCTATGGTAATAGAGGGAAAGAAGGGAGGAGCTGAGAAACACTTGAATTTTCTTCTCATCAGACTTGGCTTAAAATTAACTTACACATGTACTCAGCTGAAAAAACATCTTATCTTTCAAGTATTAAAAGGGGAAAAGGGGAAAAGGGGAGGGGGAACAGGGAGATGGAGAAAAAGGGGGAACTAACAGAAGGAAGGGAAGGAAAAAGGGAAACGGGAAAGAAAAGGGAAGGGGGGTGGATATAGGAGGGCAAACACACCAAAGGGAGTGGTATTCAGAAAGAAAATACTGGGGAATATGGATAAAGGGGGGAAAACAGAGGGGGAATACAAAAAGAGGGAAGATAGCATGGAGGACAATAAAGAGTTAATAATTATAATTTTGAATGTGAATGGGATGAACTCTCCCTTAAAACGTAAGCAAATAGCAGAGTGGATTAAAAACCAGATCCTCCAATATACTGTTTACAAGAAACTAATTTGAAGCCGAGAGATACATATAGAGTAAAAGTAAAAGGTTGAACAAATTATATTTTGCTTCAGCTGAAGTAAAAAAAGTTGGGTTATCAATCCTTATCTCAGACAAAGCAGCTGCAAAAATAGATAGCATTAAAAGAGATAAGGAAACTATACCCTCCTAAAAGGTACCATAGATAATAAAGTTATTTCAATACTGAATATATATGCACCCAATGGGATAGCATCCAAATTCTTAGAGCAGAAGCTGAAAGAACAGGAAGACATAGACAGCAAAACTCTACTAGTCGGAGACCTCAAACCTACTCTCAGATCTAGATAAATCGAATCATAAAATAAACAAGAAAGAAGTTAAGGAGGTAAATAAATTGTTAGAAAAACTAGATTATGACAAACTTATAGAGGAATTTGAATGGGAATAGAAAGGAATGTATTTTTTTCCTCTGCAGTACATGGCACTTGTACAAAAATTGACCATGTACTAGGGCATAAAAACGTAATTATCAACTGCAGAAAGACAGAAATAGTGAATATATCTTTCTCAGATCACAATGCAATAAAAATGATATGCAACATTAGGCCAGGAAGATATAGACCCAGAACTAATGGGATACTGAATAACCTCATTATAAAGAATGAGTGGATCAAACAACAAATTATACAAAGAATTAATTATTTTATCCTAGATAATGACAATAATGAAACAACATATCAAAACCTATAGGATTCACTCAAAGCAGCTCTCAGGGGATATATTATACCTTTAAATGTATACATGAATGCATTAAAGAAAGAGGAAATCAATGAACTAAATATGCAACTCAAAAAAATTAGAGAAAGAACAAATTAAAAATCCTCAATTAAATATCAAATTAGAAATTTTAAAAATTAAAGGAGAAATTAATAAAATTGAAAGCAAAAACACTATTGAATTAATAAATAAAACCAAAAGTTGGTATTATGAAAAAAACAATAACATTGATAAAACCTTGGTCAATTTGATTAAAAAAAAGGAAGAAAAAAGGTGAATTCACCACCAATGAGGAGGAAATTAAAGTGATAATTCCTAATTATTTTGCCCAACTCTATGCCAATAAATTTGATAATCTAAGTGAAATAGATGAATATTTACAAAAATATAAGTTGCCCAGGTTAAATGAAGAGGAGATTAAACACCTAAACAACCCTATCTCAGAAAAAGAAATTCAGCAAGCTATCATTGAACTTCCTAAGGAAAACTCTCCAGGGCCTGATGGATTCACAAGTGAATTCAACCAAACATTTAAGGAACAATTGGTTCCAATTCTATGTAAACTCTTTGGAAAAATAGGGAAAGATGGAACTCTACCTGACTCTTTCTATGAAACCAATATGGTGCTGATGCCTAAACCACGAAGAATTAAAACAGAGAAAGAAAATTATAGACCTATCTCGCTGATGATTATAGATGCAAAAATCTTCAATAAAATCTTAGCAAAACACTTACAAGTTATCACTAGGATAATACATTTTGACCAAGTAGGATTCATCCCAGGAATGCAGGGCTGGTTCAAT
The DNA here is from genome assembly GCF_037893015.1 of Macrotis lagotis. Classification (NCBI taxonomy): domain Eukaryota; kingdom Metazoa; phylum Chordata; class Mammalia; order Peramelemorphia; family Peramelidae; genus Macrotis; species Macrotis lagotis. Next base: position 300,475,597 of record NC_133666.1, read on the forward strand.
ATTAGGAAAACTGTGAGTATAATTATTTATATCAACAACATACCTATCAGAAATTATATGATTATATCAATAGATGCTGAAAAGGCTTTTGACAAAATACAGCACTAATTCCTACAAAAAAACACTAAAGAGTATAGGAATAAATGGACTGTTCCTTAGAATAATAAGGATTTTATCTATCTGAAACCCTCAACAAGCTTTATATTCAATGGAGAGAGGCTAGAAGCATTCCCAATAAGATCAGGTGTGAAACAAGGATGCCCATTATCACCACTACTATTCAGTATTGTATTAGAAATGTTAGCCTTAGCAATTAGAGAAGAAAAAGAAACTGAAGGAATTAGAATTGGGAAGGAAGAGACAAAACTCTCACTCTTTGCAGATGACATGATGGTATACCTAGAGAATCCCAAGAAATCATCCAAAAAACTACTGGAAACAATTAGCAATTTTAGCAAATTTGCAGGATATAAAATACACCCTCATAAATCCTCAGCTTTTCTATATATGACTAGCAAGATACAGCAGGGAGAGCTAGACAGGGAAATCCCATTCAAAGTAACCTGAGACAATATAAAATACCTGGGAGTCTATTTGCCAAGGCAGACTCAGAAAGTTTGTGAAAACAATTATAAAACAATTCTCATACAAATTAAATGAGATTTAAATAACTGGGCAAACATCAATTGCTCAGTTCTACCAAAACTAAACTACCTGTTTAGTGCCCTACCAATCAAAATTCCAAAAATTTACTTTAATGAGTTAGAAAAAGTTCTAAGTAAATTTATATGGAGAAATAAAAAGTCAAGAATTTCCAGGAATTTAATGAAAAAAAGTGCAAAAGAAGATGGCTTAGCCTTACCAGATCTAAAATTATATTATAAAGCATCAGTTATGAAAATTGTCTGGTATTGACTAAGAAATAGAGTGGTAGATCAGTGCAATAAACTAGGTGCAATAGCAGGAAATGATTATAGTAATCTACTGTTTGATAAACCCAAAGAGTCTAGCTATTGGGATAAAAACTCTCTTTTTGATAAAAACTGCTGGGAAAATTGGAAGTTAGTATGGAAGAAACTTAGTTTAGACCAATACCTCACACACTATACCAAGATAAGATCCAAATGGATACAGGATTTAGACATAAAAAAAACAATACTATAAGCAAACTAGAAGATCAAGGAATACTTTACCTGTCAGATCTATGGAAAGGGGAGCAGTTTATGACTAAGGAAGAGATGGAGAATATCACTAAAAGCAAACTAGATGATTTCAATTACATTGAATTAAAAAGCTTTTGCACAGACAAAACCACTGTAACCATGATCAAAAGAAATGTAGAAAACTGAGAAACAATCTTTACAACTAATGACTCTGACAAATGACTCATTTCTGAAATATATAGAGAACTGAGTCAAATTTTCATAAAAAAGCCATTCTCCAATTGAAAAATGATCAATGGATATGCAAAGGCAATTTACAGATGAGATCAATACAATCCATAGTCATATGAAAAATTGCTCTAAATCAGTACTTATTAGAGAAATACAAATTAAATCTTCTCTGAGGTACCACCTCACATCTCTCAAACTGGTCAATATAACCAGAAAGGATAATGATCATTGTTGGAAGGGTTGTGGGAAATCTGGGACACTATTACATTGTTGGTGGAGTTGTGAACTCATCCAACCTTTCTGGAGAGAAATTTGGAACTATGCCCAAAGGGCAACAAAATGTGCCTACCCTTTGATCCAGTAATACCATTACTGGGTCTATTCCCTGAAGAGATGATGAAAAAGGGTAAAAACATCACTTGTACAAAAATATTCATAGCATCCCTGTTTGTGGTGGCAAAGAATTGGAAATCAAGTAAATGTCCTTCAACTGGGGAATGGCTTAGCAAACTGTGGTATGTGGATGTCTTGGAACACTATTGTTCTATTAGAAACCAGGAGGGATGGGAATTCAGGGAAGCCTGGAGGGATTTACATGAACTGATGCTGGGTGAGATGAGCAGAACTAGAAAAACACTACATACCCTAATAGCAACATGGGGGTGATGATCAACCTTGATGGACTCACTCATTCCATCAGTGCAACAATCAGGGACAATATTGGGCTGTCTGCAATGGAGAATACCATCTGTATCCAGAGAAAGAATTTTGGAGTTTGAACAAAGACCAAGGACTATTACCTTTAATTTAGAAAAAAAAACTGTTATCTTATTGTCTGATCTTGGTATCTCTTATACTTTTTGTTTCTTCCTTAAAGATGTGATTTCTCTCTCATCACATTCAATTTGGATCAATGTATACCATGGAAACAATGTAAATACTGGCAAATTGCCTTCTGTGGGGGGTGGGAGGAGGGAAGTAAGATTAGGGGGAAAATTGTAAAACTCAAAATAAACAAATTCCTTAAAAAAAAGAACTGGCAATTAAGGGGGTACCCATCAGTATAGGCTACTGAACAAATTATGGCATGTCAATGTAAAAGATAGTATTGTACTATAAAAATGACTAAACAGTAGCAAAAATACTTAGAAGGTTTTATATGAACCAATGGAGAGTTAAGGGAGTACAACTAGGGTACAATCTACAAGACCACAACATTGTAAGACAAAGAACTGAGAAAGACTTAAGAACTCTGATCATTACAATGACCAACCAGAATTCTAGTGTACAGGTGACGAAACACATTTTCCACAGTCTCACAGAGGGAATGAGGCTGGTATCTTCTACTCCCCAATATTGGAATCTGATATTATGATACAGGGGAATAAATAATGTTGCTGGTTTATCATTTGACAAATGGGGGCAGCTAGATAGTTCAGTGGATAGAACACTGGCTTTGAGTCAGGAAGAGAGGAGTTCAAATCCAGTCTCAGACACTTGACACTCACTAGTTGTATCACTTTGGGCAAGTCATTGCCTCATATCCAGGGCCATCTCTAAGTTGTCCTGATTCAATCTGGCTACTGGACCCAGTTGGCTCTGGAGGACAAAGTGAGGCTGGTGACTGAGCACAGCAGCCCCTCACTCAAATCTTATTCATTTGCTTGTCATGGCATCACTTCCATAATGTCATGCTCTTCTTCGAGAAAGAAGAACAAATACCAACATCATCATCATCATCTTATTTAATAAATGAATTTTACTTTCCTTTGTCTCAGTTCTGGGAAGAGGTGGAGGAAGAGTAGAGTAAGATTTAGGGTTAGTTATTTAAAATGAAGGGGGAAAATCAGGCAACAGTAGTAGTCTGTGGCCACAAAGTCTGCAAATGCTGACCAATCCTTTTTCTTTCACTTACTATCATGGTTTGTTTTGGGTTGGTTGCTCTGGTCCTGTCAGTCATCTCAGTAAAAAGAACAGACCAGAGAAAAACAGCTTAAGAAGAAACACAAATACTTCTCAAGACCATAGAGAAAAAGAGATCCTCAGAAAAAAGTGCTGAGAGGACTTGAATGAAAACAGCCCACAGGCAAAAATGTCTTGATATTAAAGATGGCTGCCAGGTTTTATTTCCAGAAGCTGATTTGAATAAGATTGCTTGGAGGACATTGAGAAAAGTTTGTGGAAAATGTGACATTTTTATATGTATTATCTTTGACAAAACTGGAAGAAAAGTAAGTTTTGTTTTTACTCAATGTAAAATAAAGTCCCTGATTTTAGGCAAGAAAGTTGATGAAAAGTCACAGCTTGCAAAGCCAATAGAGAAGGAAAACTCAGAGAAGCCAATAAAACAAAGTAATGCTGATTAGATAGAACCCCCAAACTGATGGAGATGAGAAATCAGAAAAGAAGATGGTAAGAGCAGAGCTAATAAATGCTGATTTGATACAGGATATGATTTGATTGGAGGGCAGCTTTGATACTGAAGGTTGATTGGAGAAAACAACATCCTATGTGCTAGGATAAGATTGGTTTAAGACCACTCCCTTACCGCTTGATTTCTACACTTTAGCCCAAAGTTTTGACTTTGTTATCTATTCATTCCCTCTATAGTTCAAAAGGTGAAATTCCTGCCAAAGTCTATAGTAAATAAATCTGGAAAGTTTTGCAGATTGCAAGGTTGAAGGGAATTGCTTTCCACTGAAAGCATCTCAACTAAAAGAAATTATTTAAGAAGAGGCTATGTTTGATAGATTTGACCAGTGGGGGGAAAAATATTAAAACTGATAGTTGATTGGAAAAGGCAACATCCTTATAATTCCAGGATAAAAACTAATTGAGAAAAAGGACCCCTTACTTTCTGGCCCCCAAGAGAGAAGATTTCTTCCCTCCTCCCCCCCCCCCATGCCACTTCCCTTTTCCTCTCTACTACTCCAAGGCTTGACTTTGTAGTCCTTTATTTTCCATAGAGAACTGCCTTCAGAGTTGCTTCCTAAAGGGAAGTAAATCTGAATAATTTTACAGGTTCCAGAATTGAAAAGAATTCTTTTTACTACCTGCTTTGGGACAGGCAGGTTCTTTACTCCATGAAGCATCCAATTGGAGCTAAACCTTGATACCACAAGTTGATTGGACAAAGCAACATCCTGTGCTGGTGGATAAGAGCTGGTTGGGAAAAGAAATTGCTCTCCAGTGTGCCATCTACCTTCAATATAGGGAGCCCTCCTCCTCTAAGGTTGACAATATTGTCCTCTATACTCGAGAGGGTAAATCCTCTGGAGTCCTATAGGAATTAAATCTGAATAGTTTCATAGTTTCCAGGATTGTAGGGAACTGCTCTATAATGAAAGTCTGTTAGTTAAAGCCAACCTCACTAGGACAGATTGATTCTTTATTTGATGAAAAGACCTATCCTGATTAGAACAAAACTTATATACTATGATTTCATCGGAGAATGCAGCATCCCATACTCTAGGATAAAAGCTGGTTAGGAAAAGCAAGCCTTGTTCTCAAACACCATCTGCAATTAACAGAGTAGAAAATCCCCAGAAGTTGGACCATGTTGTTCTCTATTATGCTTATAATTCAACATGGATCATCTCTTGAAAGTTATTGACTTCCTACAGAGAAACAAACCTAAATAGTTTTGTCGATCACAGTATTGTACAGAATTACTTTTCATCCAGTGTTAACTAAAATCAAATGTTATGGGTCAAATGTTAGGGCGCAGGCAGGCTCCTGCTTTGATGAAGACTTTTGTACTGATTGGAGCAAAACTTGACACTAGTAGTTGATTGGGAAAGGCAACATCTTGTGCCGTAGGATAGGAGCTAATTAGGAAAAGGAATCCTTACTAATCTCCAGCATTATGTACAATGAAAAATGGCAAACACACATCTCCCAAAGAGTTTGCTATGTAGCCCTTTTCTCAATAGTCCAGGATTATAGGGAACTACTTTTCCTTGAAAGTGTGTCAACTAGCAAGATGGCGACAGGAGAGGACCGATTCTTAGGTGCTCTCGATCAAAATTTATAAACTAAGGACTCTAAATACATTTTTGAGAGACAGAATCCACAGAGGGACCCAGTGAGGCAGTTCTCCAACCCAAGGTAACCTGGAAAAGAGCGGAAAGGCTCTGCTCCACGGGGTTGGAGGGGTGGCCGGCCAGAGCAAAGGAACTTTCCTGATCTACACCCTGAGGAGCACCAGGCACAACTTGGGGGATCAGCGGGGGGGCGGGAAGCCCTCAGGGCATGAGTGCTGAACTTAGGAAGGGGAGTGGAGAGAGATTGCCAAGCTCTGTCCTCTGTCCCTGGAACAGGACTCTGGGGTTCTGACCACATTCAGATCCTGATAGCAGTCTAGGCCCCCCATAGAACAGCAGGGCCCCCCCACCTCAGCCCCATGGCAGAGGGGTGCGCTTGTGGTCATTCACAGACCAGGAGGGAAGAAAGAACCTCACACATGGAGCTCCTTGTGGGGAGGTATCCCACTAATATTCAAAAGCTCAGGAAGCACCCCAAAAGCAGGCACAGGCTGGAGAAATGAGTAAGCAGAGAAAAAAGAGGAACACCATTGAGAAATTCTTTGCCTGTGATCCCAAGAAAGATCGAAACACTCAATCTGAAGATGAGGAAGTATAAGCTGCTGCATCTAAAGACTCCAAGAAAAACAGAAATTGGGCTCAGGCTATGACAGAGCTCAAAAAAGACTTTGAAAATCAAGTGAGGGAGATAGAAATTGGGAAAAGAAATGAGAGAGAGATGCAGGAAAAACATGAAAAAGAGGTCAGCAGCTTAGTCAAGGAGATCCAAATAAAATGCTGAAGAAAATAACATGTAAAAAACCAGCGTATGTCAAATGGATAAAACAGTTCAAAAAGTTATTGAGGAGAAGAATGCTTTAAAAAGCAGAACTGACTAGATGGAAAAAGAGATAAGAAAGCTCCCTGAGGAAAACAAATCCTTCAGACAAAGAATGAGGGAGGTTGCTGATTTTAGGAGAAATCAGGACACAATACTTCAAAACCAAAATAATGAAAAATTAGAAGAAAATGTGGAACATCTCATTGAAAATAACAACAGCTATGGAAAACAGATTTAGGAAAGATAATTTTAAAATTATTGGAATACCTGAAATTCATGACCAGGAAAAGAGCCTTGACATCATTTTCAAAGAATTACTACAGGAAAATTGCCCTGATATCCTAGAAGCAGAGGGCAAAATAGAAATGGAGAGAATCCACAGATCTCTCAGACAAAGAGATCCAAAAAAAAACCCCCAGGAATATTATAGCCAAGTTCCAGAGCTCCCAGGTCAAAGAGAAAATATTACAAGCAGCCAGAAGGACACAATTCAAATATCGTGGAGCTGCAGTCAGGATCACACAGGACTTACCAGCAACTACATTAAAAGCTCATGGGGGGGGGCGTGGCTAGGTGGCTTAGTGGATAAAGCACCAGACTTGGAGTCAGGAGCACCTGAGTTCAAATCCTGCCTCAGACACTTAATAATTACCTAGCTGTGTGGCCTTGAGCAAGCCACATAACCCCATTTGTCTTGCAAAAAAAAAAAAAAACCTAAAAAAAGGCTCATAGGACTTGTAATATAATATTCCGGAAGGCAAAAGAGCTTAGAATGCAACCAAGAATCAATTACCCAGCAAAATTGAACACCCTCTTCGGGTGTTCAAAACAGATGGGATTTCAATGAACCAGGGGAATTTAAAATGTTCCTGTTGGAATGGCCAGAGCTGAACAGATGGTTTGATCTTCAAATACAGGACTCAGGTGAAGCATAGAGAGTGGAGGAGAAGGGGAAAATATGAGGGACTTAATGATGATGATGAATTACATATATTTCTGTATAGAAAAATGATACTGATAATATTCATATGAACCTTCTCATTTAATAGAGCAGGTAGAAGGAGTTTTTTATAGATGAAGCACAGGAGAAAGCTGAATTTGAAGATATATTGTGGAGTAAAAATGGAGTCAAAAGATTAAAGGGAAATGTGATGGGAGAAAGAAAAAGGAGAGGAGGAATAGGCTAAGTATTTCATATAATAAGATTTTTCTTTATTACAATGAGCTATTGCAATGACATGGAAGGAGGAAGGCAAGGGGGAATGAAGGAATCTTTGCTTTCATCAGAGGTGGCTAGGAGAGGAAACAGCATATATACTCAATACTCAATGGGGTATAGACATCTAGAGTAAGAAGGAGAGAAGGGAGATAGGGGGAAGTGGGGGAAGTGAGTGATGGAGGAGAGGATGGATCGTGGGGGGAGAGTGGTCAGACAACACATTTTCTTTTTTACTCCTTGCAAAGGGCTGGAATTGGATGGCCTGTTTGGGACCATAAGACCAGGTGGATGTTGGGCTTAAGGGCTGGTATGTGGGCTTGGGGCTTCTTGGCCCCAGGGCGGGGGATCTGTCTGCTGTGCCACTCAGCTACCCTATAGCAGAGACAGAGTGAAAGGAGAGAGAAAATAGAGTACATGGTAGTAGAGAAGTACGAATGGAGGGAGTTGCGATCAGCAATCACAATGGTGGAAAAATATAAAAGTAATTTTTGTGATGGACTTATCATAAAGAATGTGATCCACCGGCAACAGAGCTGGAGGTGTTGGAACACAGACTGAAGCACATTTATTATTATTTATTATTATTATTATTATTATTATTATTATTATTATTATTTTGGGGAGGTTGCAGGGCAAACGGGGCTGGGTGGCCTGCCTGGGGCCGCACAGCTGGGTAATTTTTGGGTGTCTGAGGCCAGATTTGGACCTGAGTGCTCCTGGCTCAAGGGCCAGTGCTCTGTCTGCCGCCTAGTAGCCCCTACTATTATTATTACTATTTTATTTTGTTTTGGGTCTTTTTTGGGGGGAGGTTGCAGGGCAATGGGGTTGGGGTGGCTTGCATGGGGTCACACAGCTGGGTGATTGTTGGGTGTCTGGGGTCGGATTTGGGTTCAGGTGCTCCTGGCTTCAGGGCTGGTGCTTTCCACTGCACCACCTAGCCATACTTATTATTATTATTATTATTATTATTATTATTATTATCATCATCATCATCATCATCATTATTTTTATTATTATCATTATTATTATTTTAAAATTTTTAATTTTAATTTTTTTTTCTCTCCCCTTTATCACTCATGCAGGTCTTTATTTTTTGGGTGGAGGGGGTATTATGTTTACTCTTAAACAAGAATATTTTAGGGGCAGCTAGGTGGCGTAGTGGATAAAGCACCGGCCTTGGAATCAGGATTACCTGGGTTCAAATCCGGTCTCAGACACTTAATAATTACCTAGCTGTGTGGCCTTGGGCAAGCGACTTAAACCCATTTGCCTTGCAAAAACCTAAAAAAAAAACAAGAATATTTTAGTAATGTATAAAAAATTATTTGTACACAATAAGAATAAATAAATAAAAAAAAGAATAAAATTACCAAAAAAAAGAAAGTGTGTTATCTAAAATTAAATGCCTATGAGTCAGGAGGACTTTTGTTTTGATGAACTGTTTTGTCCTGATTCGAGCAAAACTTTTTTTACTGGGTAGTTGGTTGAAGAAAGCAACATCTATGCTTTCTAGGAAAAGAGCTAGTTGGGAAAAGGAAACCTTACTCTCCAGCACAATCCATGTTAAAAACATAGAGCCCTCCTCCCCCCCCAAGAGTTGACAATATTGTCCTTTATTTTCTTCTATAATTTAAGATGCTAAATCACTTTAAAGGCTTGAGGAATTGAATTGAATAATTTTACATTTTCCAGAATTGTTGGGAACTGTTTTTTCTGAAAGAATATTAGTTAAAACCAGCTATATGAGGACAGACCAATTCATTATTTAATGAAAAGGCCTGAACAGATTGAATTTTATACTGTAGTTTCAGTATTAAACAACACAACATCCTATGCTCTAGAAAATCCCCAGAAACTGGCCTACCTTGTTCCTTATTTCCCTTATAGTTCAAGATGAAAAATCTCCTCAAAGTTATAAGTTTCCTAAAGAGAAGCAAATATAATAGTTTTGCAGATCACAGGATTGTAGTGAACTGCCTTTGATGGAGAGCTAGCCAAAAACAAATGCTGGGGGTGGGGGTGGGGTTCTTGCTTTGATGAAGAATTTTGTACTGATTGGAGCAAAATATGATACTGGTAGTTGATTAGAGAAGTCAACATCCTGTGCTTACAGATAAGAGCTGGTTGGGAAAAGGAATCCTTGCTTCTTAGCACTACCTACAACAGAAAGTGGCGAATCTACATTCCCTCAAGATTTACTGTGTTGCCCTTTACTTAATAACTTTGCAGAGTCCAGGATAAGAGAGAACTACTTTTCATTGCAAGTGAGTTAACTAAAATTAAATGTTTTGGATCAGCCTGGCTCCTGCTTTGATAAAGGATTTTATCCTGATTGGTGCAAAACTTGATACTAATAGTTGATTGAAGAAGACAACATCCTATACCCTAGGATAAAAATTAGTTGGGAAGGAAACCTTGCTCTCCAGAACCATCTACATAAAATTTAGGGAGCCCTCCTCCTTCAGGGAGGAGTTTAACAATATTGTCCTTTATTTTTCTCTATGGTTCAAGAGACTAAATCACTTCAAAGGTTATAGGAATTGAATCTGAATAGTTTTATAAATTCCAGGATTTTAGGGAACAGCTTTTCACTGAAAGGCCATTAATTAAAGCCAACCTCAGGAGGACAGGCTGATTCTTTATTTGATGAAAAAACTTAACTTGATTGAAGCAAAACTTTAACACTGTAATTTCATAGGAGAACACAACATCCTATGCTCTAGAATAAAAGCCAGTTGAAACAGAAAGGCTTGTTCTCTAACACCATCTACAATTAAGAGGAGAAAATCCCCAGAAGTTTGACTCTTTATTTCCCTTATCATTTAAGAGGGAAAATCTCAAAGTTAAAGACTTCCTATACAGAAGCAAATCTGAATAGCTTTGCAGATCACAGGATTGTAGAGAACTCCCTGTCAATAGTGGGTTGGCTAAAAACAAGTGCTGGAGTAGGGAGAGGACTCTTGCTTTGATGAAGAATTTTGTACTGGTTGGGGCAAAACCTGATACTAGTAGTTGATTGGAGAAGGCAACATCCTATGCTCTAGGAGAAGAGCTGGTTGGGAAAAGGAAGCTTGTTCTCCAGCATCATCTATGTCCAAAATGGGGAGCCCTTCTCCCCTAGGAGTGACAACATTGTCCTTTATTTTTCTTTATAACTCAAGAGGGTAAATCATGTCGAAGCCTATAGGAATTGAATCTGAATAGTTTTACGGATTCCAGAATTATAGGGAACTGCTTTTCACTTAAAGGTTAATTAAAACCAACTACATACAGTCAGATATCTTAATTTGATGAAAAGACTGTTGTCCTTATTGGAGCAAAACTTGATACTGGTAGTTGATTGGAGAAGGCAACATCCTATACCCTAAGATGAGATAAGAACAGATTGGGAAAAGGTAGTTTTGTTTTCTAGCACCATCTGTATCTATAGTTGAGAGGAGAAATTCTCCCCCCAAATCTTTGCTATGTTCTTTATTTTCCCTTCCTCATATAATTCAAGAAGGATTTCCCCTCAAAGTCTATAAAAAGGACATTTGAATAATCTTGCAGATGCCAGCATTAAAGGGAACTGCTTTCCACCGAAAGGGTGGTTGCTTAGGGATCAGAGGGCAGTACCTGCATTCAATGAAGGAGTATGATCTGATTGGAGCAAACTATTGTAACTGGCATTTAATTGGACAAAGCAGCATCCTATACTTTAAGGGTAAAAGTTGTTTGGGGAACAGGCTGCTGCTTTCTAGAACCATCTACAATTAAGTGAGGGGAATTCTAAACTTTTTCCCTGAGGTTTGATTTTGTTGTCTTTTCATTTCCTTCTATAGTTTAAGGAGGAAATTCCATCTTCCCAAAGCTGTAGGTTTTCTATAGGGAAACAATTCTGATCCAATTTACAGTCAAGTAATGTCATGAAACCTCTTTTAAGAAGAAATCTAATTAGTTTTGAAGATTTCAGGATTGAAAAGAAATTAATTTTCACTAAGAGAATATCTGACTAGATATTGAACTATCTTAACTATTGGTCAATGAGTTTACAACTGCTTCAGCAGTCATAGAATAGCAGAGAAATGAACTGGCCATCAAGAGAACAGACAAGCTCACAGAAAATAAGTAAGCGGCAAGCGGCATAGACTGTTTAGTCAGTCTGTTGATAGCTTTTGTTTTGTTTTATTTTGTTTTATTAAGTTCCTACTATGTAGTACAGTCTTGAACTACACCAGAAGCATGAGTTTCCTAATTCATTTGTCTTATCCCACAGACACTGTACTGGTTAGGAGAGCAGACTGTTGGAGCATTTCTGCTTTCATCTTTCATGAAGCAAATGTTTCACATTTAAGAATTAATGATACCACATGACTACTCTGTGTAGCAGAGGAAGAAGGGGTTTAAGGAGTTGTACTTGTGGGTATAAGCCTTTCTTTTAAATTCAACTATACACTTATTTATTTAGTTGTTTGTTTATTCTTTTGTTTGTTTCTCCCACACCAGAATTACTTCTAGGACCCTGAGAGTCAGAGGTACAAGCAAGATGAGCAAACCTCCTAGGTAAAGTATGGCTAGACCTGTGCACATTACCAGGGAGCAAGCAGGTCATAGGGAAGAACTAGGATTTCAAGGGAGAAGTCCTTAGGCTTCACATATTAAAAGAATTTTAAGGGGAGAGTCTTCAAGTTAGCAGTTAGAATTATATGTGACTGGGGTGGCTAGGTGGCGCAGTGGATAGAGCACTGATGCTGGAGTCAGTAGCACCTGAGTTCAAATCCCACCTCAGACACTTAATAATTACCTATGTGGCCTTGGGCAAGCCACTTAACCCCATTGCCTTGCAAAATCCTAAAAAAAGAATTCTATGTGACTAAGAGTGGGCTGGTGATGAACTGCCAGCCCTGCTGTGCAGACTAAACACAAAGATCCTTTTGATTTATGCATAGTGAGCCAATATTTCGCTGGTGATTTGGTATCTGGTGGTAAATATAATGATGTCCGAGAAAAGAATTCTGAAAGGCAAGCTATCTCCTCGCCAAAGAGACTGTTTCTTGAAACTTGCAATGACACAGTGGGCTCAGAGCTGGGAAATGTTCAAAAAGCAAAAAAGATTTTATAATTTGTTCTTTATATAGAGAAAAAGAAAGGAAAGGGGGAAATGTTCTCAGTGGTTAATTAATTCTGTTTAAGGTGACTCTGGATATCAAAAGTTGCCCCAGGAATGTATGACTTCATTGAAACAATTAGAACTTACAATAATTAAGAACGCCAGGCAGGCCAGGTGCTGATAATAAGTAATTAAGTTCTCAGGCAGAATGGATCCTCCTTCTCATGTAAAGTATAGGACAAAGCAGACCTTAAGCAAACCTGGCCTTAAATGGACCAAGGGCAAAAGGCACAGCAAGTTAATGTCTGAGGCAGGATTTGAACTCAGGTCCTTTTGACTTCAAGTTCTGCACTTTCTATTGTGCCACTTAGCTGCCCAGTCTTTACCAGTTTCCTCCTAATCTTCCTTCTCAACCTAGAGATGGCAGCAGAGAGCAACAAGTCCTTATGAAAATCTTCACCCTTCTTCCATTCTAGACGTGCTGAAGGGCAATTACGAACTATCCCTTGAGTTTAGGGATGCTATCTGTTCTCCAGGGACAATTAGCAATAGCTCAGCTGTATCCCGGTTGATGTGTGTCCTTTGCTCTTCAAGAGGACCAATGACCACATCGGGATGGTTATGCCTTGACTTGCAAGGGAATTGGATTTAGGTGAGACAGAGCTCTGCAAAGTCAACATCTTTACTCTCTCCTCCAGAGTTATCTGAGTCCAGGTGCAAGACATAGGTCAAGACAACTGGAAATGGTCCTGGATGCAGTGGCAGACTTTAGCATTTTTTAAGCTAAGGTCTTTCCCAGGTCTGTTTGTCTGAGGCACCAGTCTTTCATTGATTAAAGGCCAGCTGAAAACCGAGTCAAAATATGATCATTTGCCTATTCAAAAAAAAAAATCAATTTGGGAAGGGAAGATCCTCCCAAATTTCTGCCCAGAACAGAAACAATTGCTATTTATACTTGCTCTGAGACAAGAAAAACTCCAAACAATGACCAACTTGGCCCAGTTTGAGCTGGAGCCTATTATTGGCCTAGCAGTGAGAGCCTGAATGATTTGGTTTAAGGTCAAATGCTCTATTTGAATCCCAATGAGACCATGTAGACCCTAGCTCAGCATGCATGTTTCCACTGTCAGATTGTAGATATGCAAAGGCTTTAAAGTGACTAAGTGTTATTATTATCATCATTATCATTATTGTCATACAAAAATCAGTTAAATATTTTCTAATTTCTTGCAGACTTCAAAATATTGCATAAAGGGTTGTGGTGGGTGGTAGTAAAAAAGAAATAAATGAATATTTAGTTGTAAATTAGATTCAATCCCTGTCCTTCAGTTTCAAAGAAGATCAAGACATCAGAATGGTAATGCCTTGACAATCACATATATTGGATTTGAGTGAGGGGATGCTGTGCTAAGTCACCAGCCCCACTTTCTCCTCCAGAGTCATCTCTATCCAGTGTTCAAATAAGAATCAGGACAACTAGAGATGGCCCTGGATGTGAAGCGATAAGGGTTAAATGACTTGCCCAAGGTCTCACAGCTAATAAGTGGCAAGTATCTGAGGCCACATTTAAACTCTCCATCCTCCTGACTCCAAGATCAGTGCTCTATCTACAGTGTCATCTTGCTGCCCAAAGGCCACAGTTTGACTGAGGCATCACTCATTCAGTTATTAAGAGAGAGAGATGAGAAGACGCCAAGAATGACCACTTCCAAAACAAGAAGAGAAAAAATCTGTTGCATGGTTAAGATCCTTCCTTTAACTGGTCAACAAGGAATGCTAAAAATAAATAATTAAATCATGAATTTTAAAATGAATAAATATTAATATTTAATATGAACTATAAATATTTTCTATTCATATATATATTTCTACATATGTTGAAGGAGAAATGTTAGAAAAATATTTGTCTAGTCTTTTCTATGATATTAAGGGATCTGTGCTTGTCTGACATTTTCTGCAGCCCTCTTATTCCTTCTCCTTTGATAAGAGAAATAAGAGAGAGCTTCCCCAGCCCCCTTCCCTCTACCCCTCCTCCAAGTGTCTGGCTCTTAGCCTTTCAGGTATATGCCTGTCTCCAGTCACATCCAGGTGGGTCACTTTTTGACCCTCCCCCTGACTCCTCCCTGCACAGGAGGTAGGCTAGCTTCCAGTCAGAGTTCCACACACCCCTATCTCCATGCTGGACCACTGCTGACCAGTCACCATCTTGTGGCTGTTTCCTTTCTCTTTCCATTTTTCCCTTTCTTAATTATCTCTGCTGTTGTCAACATCCCAGCTCGCAGCTGTTTTTTCTTTGCTTAACTTCACTTAATATCTTGCTGATTCTCCAAAGAACTTAACCTGTGACATTTTGTAGTGAATTGTAGTAACACATTTGGGTCTCTCTCAGATCTCCCTGCCCCAGCTGCTCTTGGCAGCATTTGTATGAATGTGTGCTTATGAGTGTATGCATGCATATATCTAAATCTATATCTGTATCTATCTATATTTATAATCTATATCTGTATTTATATATTTAGAGAGAGAGAGAGAGAGAGAGAGAGAGAGAGAGAGAGAGTTCAATGCCCTAAGCCTAATACCTTTCAAAACTGCTAAGATCGCTAGAACTTGGGCTTCTTCTCTAGTACTTAGAAAAGAGAATTGGTAGGAAAGGTAGGTAGGTACATCTGCATTATCATGTATGTATATGCAGTACATATATACATGTATGCTATATGTGAATACATATATACATGCATAATGCTATAATTGAAGAAAGCAAGATCTGTCAAATTCTAGTAGGCTTGAAAGCCACTAGGCATAGGGTACTGGACTATCTGCATTAGTTAAGTAGAAGGAGGGATACGGTTGGTTTCCAGGTAATGAATTTTGTTTTTAAAAATTGTTTTTTAAAAAATTCATATAATCATGTAACTTCAAGGCATCAAGTGATTGTTATCTGTGATTTGTGGAGATGGGAAAGACTGTATACACTATTGAAATCATGATCTTCACTGATCTTTACTTTTTTCAGATAGGAAATCATCTGGACCACTCTGTACATGACACTGGCCAGGAGTGGGCTAACACCAGGCATGTACATCTTGTTAACAGTGACACCACCTGGTATTGATGAAGATGAAATATTAAAGGGAACTATTATCTGTGCTTGCCTGGAATAACCTGTGAGTAGGGGAAATATTAAGGAAAATATCATGCTCACCTCACGTGTTCTGTCAGCTTCATTCCCATCCCATTGTTATCAAGGTAAGTAGCCCCATGGTGGGACACAAAGACACTACTGGAATTTAAATCTCTTAGTCTTTCCCAAACCCACCTCTAAGGTCTTTCCCAGAAAAACTTGGGTTTAAGTTATGGGAAATGTCTCAGCCCCTTATAGGCAGAACCTTATGAAGGGGATCAGCAACATCAATGACATATGATATCATGAAAGAATGAGCAATATGGAAGGTATAGGAGCATGAGAGACAGAATCACGCTCCCCAAGAGCAGGCTAACTTCACTGAAAGATAAACAATTTAACTGTTGTTTTGTTGATAGGCAGGGACAGACAAGGTATTTTCATAAAAATTCATTGACCTCATCTCAATTACTTTAACAGTGGCATGAAGGTAGAGAAAGATATATGATCAGTATAGAGGGAGCAGATTAATTATAAACGATATTTCTCTGCCCTAAATTTTTCCACTCAAATTTAGGACCAAATTCATTTGGGAGTTGGGAGTGGAGGTCTATTTTTTTCTGAAGCTACTTCCAGCTGAAAAAGGGACATAGAGCTGCCCTGCTTAGCAGGTCTCATCTGAGGGGAAGTAGTAGGAGCATCCAAGAATAGGCTGAGGTAGCATCCCAGGGTTCCAGCTCCCAGATTCCAATAGGGGATGATATTCTGCTGAGCCCCTAGATTGAGATGTATCACTTGTAATCTGGAGGAAACAAACTTCCTACGAAAGATTAAACTCTGGCTCCCAGGTTCAGAGAAGGGGCCAATAAGGAGAAAAGCCAGGAGCCCCCAGCTATATTTCTTAAGGATTTCTAAGACCCCCTCCCCCAAGAAATTTAGTTGGCCAATTCTCCTTATTTTATTGCCTAATCATTTGCAATGATATGTAAAATAAAATGTATAACCTTACTCTTCTGTATCACAGAACTGTGTGGATTCATTCTATGTTTTTGAGGAAGCTGAATTCTGTTGCAAACCACCAGCTAACCTTCTATCCGGCAACAAGTTGTCAAAACAGCTAGGATGAAGCAGGGGGAAAAAGGTCCTTTAACCTTTATTTTCAAATTTCTGAATCCAGTCAAACAATCATTCATGTGTGTGTGTGTGTGTGTGTGTATGTATACACACATATATACATTTTCACACATATGGATGCATACACATACAATTTAAAGACATACATGTGTGCACACATGTGTATGTGGGTATGAATGCATACTCATGCATATATATGTCCATACTCATGTGCATATCCATATGTATGTATGTATGTATTCATATATAGGTGTACATAGATATATATGTGTGTATGTATTGTACATGTAGGTGTATATAGTTATGCATGTGTATGTGTATATGTGTGTATAAATATATATATATATGACTGAATATTTGGAAAAAATCTATATTTACCATTATCTTAAGAAATTGTCAAAAATGACTCACTAATAGTATAAAATAAATTAAATTAGTCAGGCATTTCCACATATAGAGTTCTAGAGCCAGAAGAGACCTAAATGTCACTTTCCAGGGGTACCCCTTGCAACAGGAACAAAGTTACAATCCATCAAATTTGCATATTTCCCCTCACATCCTTTTTGTAATAATATTTTTTACTTGTGATGACTTCCCTTACTTGGCTAATATATTATTTTCAACCAACCTTCTAATTGGCTTCTCCCATAAGGGAACAGTACCTCTATACTATGTCTTTTGTCTTTTGAATTGTCCAATGCAGCTCCTGCACTTTGCTGAATTGATCACAATTCTGAAAACAGTCAAGAACTATTTAATAATAACTGGCTTTATAAATTCATGATGTATACATGGAACTGTTTTTAATCTGTAAAGCAAAGAAAATACAAGAAATGAAGCAAAAGTCATATTTTTCATTTCTACTTTTATTGCAAGTGGGTTATTATGAGGATCAAATAAGATAATATTTGCAAACTTGCTCAGTGAAATGACTGGCACATACTAGATGGCTCGTCAATGCTCATTTTCCTACCCTTTGTGTTGGATCCAGGAAAAAATATCCAGGATAGGCTTAAATTTCTAAGGATGAACAAAGAAAATCCTTAATCTTGATAAAGATGGATACTGTATTTTAAATCTTGCATCTGGGACCCTAAATATTGGCACAGTAGTCCATTATATAGTATACACCTTTTGCCCCAGTACATCCCATTTGGTATTTTTTGACAAAGATACTAGAATGGTTGACCATTTCCTTCTGCAGTTCACTTTACAGATGAGAAAATTGAGGCAGTTGTGGTTAAGTGATTTTCCCAGGGTCATACAGCTGGTATATGTCTAAGACCAGATTTGAACTCAGGAAGATAAGTTTTCTTGACTCCAGGCCTGGTGCTCCTATGCACTATGGAGCCACCTAATTGCCCTACCCATCCCTAAATAGAAATCAGCTTCATGATTTCCCCATCCCAGAACTAATCTAGCCTTCACTTGAAGAGAGAATTCAGTTTTCTATGGTGGCCCACCTCCCGTTCCACAATTGAACGATTCTGATTAGCTGGAAGGTTGAAATTTGTCTCTCTTCAACTTTTTCTCATTATTCTCAGTCATTCCTTCTGGAGCCAAGCAAAACAAATCTAAGCCTTCTTTCACAGAAGGCCCTTCAAATTCACGTAAACACCTATTAGCTCTTCTGTCTCCCAGCTAAACATTCGTGGTTATTTCTTCCAGTCTTCTGATTTTACAGGTTTCCCTAAACTATGACTTCTCCCAGTCCTGAAGACAATACTCCAGCTACAGTCTGTCCAGGCCTGAGTAAAATTGGGATGGCCACTTCCATTGTTCTGGACATTTCAAAGATTCTATTAATGTGGCCTAAAAGAACATTAAGCTTTCTTGCTTGCTGAGGTATGCTACTGAATCATACTGAGCCTTTAGTCCACTCAACTCCCCAAGTCTTTTTCCAAATGAATCACTGACTGTGACTATGCTTTTACCCTATACTGCATTTGTACAGCTAATTTTTTTAAATCAAAATATAGGACTGTAGTTATCCTTTTTTTTCTTTTTCTCTTTCTCTTTTTTTTCTTTTGGTTTTTGTAGGGCAATGGGGTTAAATGACTAGCCCAAGATCATACAACTAATAAGTATCAAGTATCTGAGGTCATAATTGAACTCAGGTCCTCCTGAGTCCAGAGTCTGTGCTCTATCTAATGCAGCATTACTTACCCTAAACAGTTATCCTTTTTATAGTTTATCTTGCTAGAATTAGCTCAAGAGTCTATCCCACAAATATATATGAAGGGTAGTAAAACTTTCTAGTTTAAAAACAATTAATGTTCTGATTTGATATATTGAATTAAAATTAAAATATCTTTACCTAACAAAAAATTTATAGTATTGTGAAATTCCAAATCACAAATTTGGAAAGTGAATGAATTTCTCTAGGAAGCAACCTAAACCATTCTTTAATGACTAAGATTATTATCACAGATCAAATATTCCAGAATGCGAAGCAACTTCAAGAATCAAAGAATCAAGTCCATATTTGAAATGTTCCTTCCTCTCCTTTAATAATATCCAGCATAAGTGTTCACAGATGGGAATGGTCATGCCCTTGCCTTTACCATCATCCCAAAGTGTTTGATGATTGAGAACTTTGAAACTCATCCATTTAACCATAACCTCTTAAGCCCATCCTTTTTCCTCACTCTGACTACCTACTTTTCCATCTCTTGGTACCTTTCTAATTAATCAATCAACATGCATTTATTAAGAGCCTGTCTTGTACCAGCCAGTGCCCGAGGTTCTAGGATTACAAACACCAAATGCAGTAATCCCTGCTCTCAAGGAGCTTATAACTTTCAGATTCTGTGTGTGTGTGTGTGTGTGTGTGTGTGTGTGTGTGTGTGTGTTTGTTAAACCTAAAATAAATACAAAATAATTAGGGAAGAAGGATGCATATTAGCAGTTGGGGAAGTAACTTTCCTCCTTCATCCATCTTATAAATAACCAGTCAATCAAATGCTTAAATATTTTGTCTCTATGGTCCATTCCCTACTCATTGACAGTCCCAAAATCTGAATTATCCTCTTCATCCAACTCATCAATTCTTACTTAGATGATGTTAACTGTTGGTGGAAGTCACACAATCATGCTGACTAGGTTCTCTACAAGTATTATCAAATATATAAATATTATGTCATTTACTGTCAACTAAGCCCTTAATGACCCAAAACAATCCTTTGACTCTTTCCTAATTGATTTATTCACCAGCAATAGCAGTTCTTCCAAAATTATCATTCTGTCTTGTTCTCCCAATTATCCCTTTTCCTTCTTCTCAGCAAAGACCTTCATCTCATGATTTATTGGAAAAATAGAGACCATTCTGAGTTCTCTCTTCCTATCCTTAACAAAATATCTTTACCCACAGGCAAGCACTAAAATGAAGCTTGGGAATGTGAAAATTTAGACTATAAGGGAGAAAACTCTATACTGTCTTAGATAAGAGGGTCTAAGGTTTATCAAATATTCTCTCCTCTTTGGTTTGTCACATCCTCGGTGGATGTTGAAGGAGTTTGTCAATAACTTTCATTGATTCCTTGTGGGCTGAGCCCCAGAGTAACTAATTTCTTTTTGTTTAATTTTTGCAAGGCAATGGGGTTAAGTGACTTGCCCAAGGTCACACAGTTAAGTAAGTACTTAAGTGTCTGATGTTGGATTTGAACTCAGATCCTCCTGACTTCAGGGCTGGTGCTCTATACAGTATGCCACCTAACTGTCCCAGATTAACTAATTTCTAACAAAAATCACCCTTCCTACCACCTGTACCTTTGTTTTCATGAGATTAAAAAACAGAACTATTTAATAAATCTCAAAAACTACTGACCATTAATTCCATTCTCTCCCTCCTAAATATAGGTGATCCTTCTCTTCTCCACGTCCACTCCTCTCCATATGTGCTATCGCTCAGAACCCCTTTCATCCCCTCCAACATAAGTTTGCTTTTACATTAATCCTCCCACACACCTCACCCCTAGCTCTTTTCTTCCTACAAAATTTATCCAATCTCTTCCATTCTTAAAAGGCCTTGAATGAACCTCATCTCACCAGTCTCATCTCTTCCACTGTCAAATTTCCAGAAAAAGGAATATAAAATTCTTGCTTTCATTTTCTCTCCTACCCACTTCCCAAATCTGTGTTGTCTGCCTTCTGACTTGATCGTTTAACTAAAACTGTACTCTCCAAAACATTGATCTCTCTAAGTGCCAAAAGCAATGGCCTTATCTCTCTTGACATCTCTTCAGCCTTTGACACTATTGATCATCCTCTCCTCCTGTATACCACCCCCTCCCTGGGTTTTCATGACAAAGAACTCTCTTCAGTATCATCCCAGGGATACAAAATCCCCATGTTCCTCAGCTCCAGATAGCTGCTCACTCATTCCCATCTACCTCAACTACTCACAATATCTCTCACTCTGGTTCTGCCTACTTCTGTACTATAATTTGGGAACTCCCACTCTATATAATTAATTTCTTTTTATTTGAGACACTTTTCTCTCTTGATAGAGACAGAATAGGTACAACAAAGTGGCAGAGAGGCTAGAGAGCTGGCCCTGAAGTCAGAAAGACCCATCTTCCTGAATTTAAAACTGGCTAGCTGTGAGACACTGAGCAAGTCACTTAACCCTATCTGAGTTGGAGAAGGAAATGACAAACCTGTCTATTATCTGGGCCAAGAAAAACCCAAATGGGGTCATGAAGAGTCAGAAGAGACAGAATGGCATAATGAATTGAGACCTGACTGGATCCAGAAAGACCTGAGTTCAAATCCCACCTCAGATCCATACTGGCTATGTGCTCCTGGGCAATTTCACCTCAATGCTAAGTAACTTTTTAAAAGTATTTTGTTATTATTCAGTTGCTTCAGCAAGTTCAATTCGTGGCATTATTTGGGCTTTCTTGGCAAAGATACTGCCATTCCTTTTTCCAGTCCATTTTATAGATGAGGAACTTGAGGCAAGCAAGGTGAAGTAACTTACTCAGGGTCACACAGCTAGTAAGTGTCTGAGACCATATATGAACTCCTGACTGCACAGCCAGAGTTCTATCTACTACAACATCTAATTGCCCCCTTTGCTAGATTTTAGCAAAGTGTCTGGCACATAAAAGACTTTATATACTGCTATTATTCATTGTAATTAGTATTATTTCTGCCCAATCTGTCCTCTACACAGTTGCCAGAGTAACTTTCCTAAAGCATAAATCTGACCATGTCACTCCTCTTCTCAATAAACTACAGTAGGTTTTATTTCAATCACATATAAAACCTTCTTTTGGGCTTCACAATTTGACCCTTTCCCTATCCTTCCAGTCTTATACTTTATTCCCCTCCAAATAATTCAATTTATATAACACTGGCCTTCTTGTGTTTCTCACATGGGACACTCTATTTCCTCACACCATTCCTTTTCACTGGTTGCCCCCCAAGTCCATAACTGCATCCTTTCTTATTTTTGGCTTCCTTTTTCGTTGTTGTTCAGTCATGTCTCACTCTTTGTGAGCCCATTTGAGGTTTTCTTGGCAAAGATACTGCAGTGGTTCACTATTTCTTTCTGCAACTCATTTAACAAGTGAGGAAACTGAGGTAAACAGAATGACTTACCCAGGGTCACACAGTTAGGGCCTGAGGTTATATTTAACCTCAGAATTCTAGGGTATGATGCCCCCAAGTTGGGTGCTCTATCCACTGTAGCATCTAGCTGCCCCATTTTTATAACCTAGATTCCTTTAATTTTTCAGTTCAAAGCCTATCTTCCCCAAGAGGCCTTTTGGGGGATCTTCCCCCCCCCCAGTTAATGCCTTATCAAAGAGATTACATCCAATTTAACTTATATGTGTCTTGTATATAAATGATTGTCTGTTTATCTTCTCCATAGAATGTGGACACCTTACTGGGAATTCTACTTTTGCCATTCTTTAAAAGATGTAGGGGTAGCAGCTCTGAAGGCAAAGGACCTGGGTTCAAATACCTCTACTGAGAACCTACTATCAATGTAATGGTGGACAAATCCCTTTGCTTCCTCAGGCTTTGGTTTCCTTATCTATAAAATATAGGGGTTGGACTAGGTGGTCTCAGAAGTCTCTTCCAACTCCAAGCCTATGAGTTCAGTTGTGAACATGAGTGCTACAGTTTGAGAAATGATCATAAGAATTAATCTGGCTGACCGTTCTGTACTCTAAGAGTAAACATGTGTAATAGGCTGGAAAAGTAGATTAGGGCTTTAAATGCAAAAGGTGTTTATATTCAATTCCAGAGGGCCTAGAGAGCTCTACAATTTACTGAGTAGGGGAGTGACATGATCAAACTTTCACTTTAGGAAAATCATTTTGCTAGAATTGATTGGAATAAAGAGAGACTTGCGAAATCATGAGACCAATTTGGAGGTTATTGAAATAGATTAAGCAAGAAGAGATGAAGTTCTGGAAAAGGAGAAAGAAGAAGACACAAATAGGGGATGTGGAATTTTAGAAAAGACAAGGGTTTGTAATGGATTAGATAAATGAGATAGATGAGAATAAGGAGTTGAGAATGACATTATTGCTACATATCTGAGCAAATGACAAGAGGGTGAATGCCTTTAACCAAGAGATATGGGTTTTGGAGAAAAAATGATTAATTATGTTTTGGTAATGTTGAGTTTGAGGTGAATTGGACATCCAATTCAAAATGATCAGTAAGAAATTCATGATTCTGGATTGTATTTCAGGAAAGGGCTAGAAAAAAGAGACATCAGCATAGAAATAATTAAACCTATCGACTCCATGTGAGTCAATAAATTCACCAAAAGAAAGAAAGTAGAGAGGGAAACAAAGAGAAAAGTCAGGACATATGCAAAGGAGATTAAGGAGTGGTCAGACAATTAGGAGAGCATGCTATGAAAACCCAGACAGAAAAGTATCCAGGATTAGAGTGTGGGGTATGATACAAAGAGGTCAAGAAAACTGGTAATTAAAAGACTGTTAGAAATTATGGAGTAAAGCAGGTTGAGTTGAAGTGATTATGCAAGAAACCAGACTTCAAAGAACTGAATGAGAGGCAAAAAATGGGTGAAAACACCATGTCTGGGACTGTAAAAGGGAAAAAAGCTGTATGATACCTTGAGGGCTTGGTAAAACAGAAACTAGTGGGGTTTTTTCCCCCGAAAGAATTGAGGAAACCTTACTCATCAGAAGAACCAGCTAGGTGTACAGTGGATAAAGTGCCAAGTCTGGAGTCAGGAGACTCACCTTTATGAATTCAAATCTGTTCTCAGAAACTTAACAGCTCTGTGACCCTGGGCAAGTCAATCAACCTTGTTTGCCTCAGTTTTCTCATCTGTAAAAAGAACTGGAGAAGGAAATGGCAAAGCACTCCCATGTCTTTGCTAAGAAAACCTCAAATGAAGTCATGAAGAATGATATGATCAAACAATAAAAGCAACATTATTGTGATGTTTTTAAGCATATGTTTCTCTTTTTGGACTAAACATTTTAAATAATCCACAATTAAGAAGCACAGTAAAAAATTATTTTAGCTACAATTTTCAGGTAATCTTATGACTGTGAAGATGCCTTAAGAATAACTTTTGGTAGGCACATCAGCCATGAATCCCTCAAAATTATCATATAAGTCAAAATGTTTAAATGGAGAAAATTAAAATTCAAAGGCTTTATCTATGCAGTAGATTTAAAGAATAATAAAAGAAAGAAGTTCTTTCATTAATTAAGCAAGCCATAGCTCCAGCTTTTTTTGCCTAAGTATATAGATGTGGTGAGTAAAAGTCATATAAACTTCAGATCTTTTTAGGACCAGTTGTCAGACAATGCCTTCTACCCTTCTGGTGAACAAATCTAGTCTTAGGATGTAGAAGGCACAGCTTCCTTATGCTATGGTTCAAATGGCAAAAAAGAGAGTGATAAGGAGAAAGTATAGAGTTTTCTCCTTCTCTTTCTCATTCTCCTCCTCCTCCTCCTCCTTCTTCATCTTCTACTTCATCTACTACTACCACCTCTACTACTATCAACAATAATAAATAATAATTTTTATTATATAGTGCCTATGATATATCAGATACTATGTTGAGTGCTTAACAATTACTATGACATTATGGGGCAGCTAGGTGGTGCACTGTATAGAGCATCAGCCATTGAGTCAGGAGGACCTGAGTTCAAATCCAGCCTCAGACACTTAATAACTGTCTAGCTGTATGACCTTGGGCAAGTAAGTTAACCCCATTGCCTTACATAAAAATTAAAAAAGAAACAATTACTATGGCATTTGATCATCACAACAAAGTGCTATCATTATTCCCATTTTACAGATGAAGAAACTGAGGCAAAGAGAGATTAAATGACTAGCCCAGGGTCACCCAACAAGTGTATCCTAACCCACATTTGAATTTATATCTTCCTGACTCTAGGTCCAGTGTTCTATCCACTGTGTCATCTAATATCCCTAAAGACACCCCACACTGACTTGATTCTTGTTGATTAATGAATGGATTTGAACATTTTGGAGTATCTACTGTTCTTTTGAGCTGGAGGACCTGGATATAAAACTTTCCTCTGGCACTTATTAACTAAGTAACTTGAGACAAGTCACTCAACCACTCGGCCTCAGTTTCTTCATCTGCAAAATGAGGAAATTGGCCTAGAGCCCTAAAATCTCTATTAAAAATTAATTTATATACAATTATAAATTTATAAGTTCTATGTTTTTTTCTAAGCCTCTCCCTACTCTCTCTACACCCCATAGCATGGAACAAACTGGTAAATTTTGTATATGCACAATTGTGTTCAACATATCCTTTGCATATAAGTGGAAAACAATTAAAAATCTTTTATATATATATATGTATATACATATATATGTGTGTGTATCTGTAGTCTTCATCTAATTCCTCTTTATTAATATTCTTCTATCACCTCATTATATAAGATGATAGCTCTTTTTTAGAATTATATTCTATTTTATTTTGAATAATTAGATCTTATTCAGCTCTATTCCAGTATTTCCTTCAAATAATTCAATTACTTTTCAATCATGAACATAGGGTTTAGATTTCCAGATATATAATAAATAATTGTTCTTAAAAATTAATATATATAGACTATAGTGTCATGGGTTCCAAGACTGTTAACCCTATAGATCTGGAGTTGTAGACAGGTAGATAATGTATTAAACAGTAGCAGGTGTATACATAGCTGCCAGGACAGTTTAAAGAAAGGTTACGAGGCTACCAGAAAGACACAGCCAACAGCACATTCAAATCGATCTTTTTTTTTTTTTGCAAGGCAAACGGGGTTAAGTGGCTTGCCCAAGGCCACATAGCTAGGTAATTATTAAGTGTCTGAGAACAGATTTGAACCCAGGTACTCCTGACTCCAGGGACAGTGCTTTATCCACTATGCCACCTAGCCTCCCCTAAGACAATGGGGTTAAGTGACTTGCCCAAGGTCACATAGCTAGGCAAGTATTAAGTGTCTGAGGCCATATTTGAATTCAGATACTCCTGACTCCAGGGCTGGTGCTCTATCCACTGTGCCACCTAGCTGCCCTCAAATCAATCTTTACGAGACTTCCCTACTGTCACCTCACCCTGTCATCTAGCAAATCTTCATCCAGAATTGTTGTTGAATAATGTTGTGTATTGGACCTGAACTCAAGAGAAACATAGGTCTGAATCTTGCGGCTAATTATGGTCAAGCTATCTAACCTCTCTCTTAACTTTTGTTTCCTCATCCATCATAGCAAGATTTCACAAAGTTATGGCAAGGATCATTTTAGATAATGTACATGGAAATTTAAATAGGTACCTAGGATTCTGAAAGTGGACCAGAACTGAATGAAAATTTTAGATGGCTTTGTTTTTGTTTTTTTTTGTTTTTCAGATACCCTGGCATAACATGTTAGGATTTGATTCTAACATGATGACTGTCCAAAAAAATAAAACAAGTCAAAGAAGTTTTGTTTTGGTGGGTTTTTTAATTTAGTTGTTGTTGTTTTACTTTGTTGACAACAATCCTGCTTGGTCTATAATTGTATAGAGGCAGTGCTAACTGGACATATTACAGGACCTGTCAGTTTTGTTACCAATGCCCCCTGGAGTCTCTAATTCTGTGGTTACTATGGTACTGAGCAAGAAACAGAAGAAGGGGACAGCAGAGGATGAGTATCATGGAAGCAGGAACATAAACTTGGACAGACTTTGGGAGATAGTGGAGGACAAAAGCATCAGCTATGCCAGGTTCCATAGGGTCACCAAAAGTTGGACACAACTTGAATGACTGAACAATGAATGGGACTAAGAAAGACTGAAACCATTTGTTTTTCTCTAGGTCTGAAGAATTCTCTGACAATCTCCATTTTGAGCCTCAAGATCTGGAGCTAAAAAGTAGATGCTCTTCCTTTTCAGGTCTCTTCCCTGACCAGAAAGCAGGGTGTAGCTGTGCAGATGCCCCTGGCTAGTCTGTAATCCCATCCATGAATATTCCCTGGTTTCTCTCTCTCTCCCTAGGGCAAGTTCTCCTCTTTGTTTTAGCAGCACAGCTCTCTAAATGTGGGGGGTGAGAGAAGAGGACAGAAAACATAACTCTTCCTCTGATGAAAGACCCTTTCCTTTACTTTAAAAAATACAAGAGAAGGAGAAGAGGATGACAGACACTTAATACAATTCTAAAAATGCAGGAAACAAAAGCCTGGCCTTTGTATGAGGAGGATAGGACCAACCCAAGCTTGAGGCACAGCTAGGACAGCTTCTTGGTAAACTAAACCAGCCAAGCTAAGCCAGCTAAACTTTGTTGGCAATTGTTGGCAATGCTTCCAGTCTCAAAGTGTGGCTCAAGGGGCAATTGTCAACTGCCCAAAGAAGTTAAATAGGGGCAACCTATGCCAAAATGATGAAGCAAGGGAAACTTTACCCTCTTTTATCCCACCTTTTGATAGCATTGATTTATCCAAATGATCAGCTGGTTTTCTTCCCTAGTATGACTTTTTTGTGCCAAAAAAAAGTTATTTCTACCTTAAATTGGAGTATCTCTCCTGAATTGTTACAATAGCCTCTTAAGTAATCTTCCTGGATCCAGCCTCTCCCTCTCTTGCTTGTCCTTTGAAAAGTTGCCAAATTGATATGACTAAAGATTCTCCTCCTCCTCTTCCTCCTCCTCCTTCTTCTTTGAAGCAGTGCTACAGAAACAGTGCTAACTGGACATATTACAGGACCTGTCAAACCTTCTGTTTGACAATCTGGTTACAGCTTATCTCTTCAGTCTGATTAAACATCACCCCCCTTAAATTAACTCTATCTACATTCCAACCAAATTGATCTTCCAACTCCTGGTTTTCTACTTTGTCATGGGCTGTGTCCTCTTGGTAATGTAATTCTCTTCTTCCTAAATTTGACTTTTTGGACCACTCAGCTCCCTTTGTGGTTCAGTTCATATGCTTCCTCCCATACAATTCTTTTCTCATTTCTCCAGTTGGTTACACTCCCCTCCCCATGAAGTTCTACGCATTGAAATACATGCAATATATTTCTAAAGATATAGTATTTTTTTCCCCTCTAAAACTTACTGATTCCATGAACAAACTAGAAATGAATTCTAAATGAACAAACAGATGTACATGATTGACTTTGTAACACCCAATGAATCTCCATTTCAATTCATCAAACAATTCAAAAAGTAACAGACATTGGCATCATGTGAAGGTTTTGACTCCTATGTGATCTTCATATCCATTCCACATCAGCTCATATAGATAGACATATAAAACAAAAATTAATTATAATAAGAATGATTGAGGTGAAAGTATAGTGCAATGCATTAAGTACTGGAAGACAGGACTTTACAAACTAATTTTATTGCTTATTGAATTGTTTGGTGAACTAAATTGGAGATTCAATGGGTGCTACAAAGTCAGACATATGCATCTGTCTGGAATCTAAAAATGCTCTTTAAGTCTAATTACAGGATATATATATATATATATATATATATAATATATATATGTATATATATTATATATATATACATATATATATGTATATATAACATTTCTACTCCAAAATATATAGGTTAAAACATATTCAAATAATGTGCAAACTGTTTATAAATGTATGAATATTATCTTCCTCTAAAACGTACTGGCTCCATGAAAAATTTAAAAATGAATTCTAAATGACCTTCAGTTGAAAAACTGAGTGTTGGTTAGCAAAGACATGTCGGACTTTCAGATTAACTTAATTATCTGAAAAGTCTATGCAGAAAATCTATTGAATTTGAGGTTTAGTAGCTGGATCATTAATAAGAATCTTTGACAAATAGAATCGGATTAGTCTGTAAGAAAATTGATTTGAATAATGCTACCCAGCTATCTATGACAGAGCAGACCAGTCAGTAATCACTGTAGCCAGGCCAGGTCAATGCAAAAAAAATACAGATTTTCTTTAGTAATACTATTTATGTATGATTGACTTTAAAATCTATGGATAGATTTTCTCAGTATATTGAGAATTTATATGCATAGGATAGCATATAGATTGGCCACCAGAAAGAACTCAACCTTTTGGAGAATATAAAGAATTAGAAAGATTATTTTCCCCCTTCCTCTCAATCAGGAAAACAGAAAACAAAATCTACTCCAGGTCCGTGAAGCATTTGGAATGTGGTCATATATCTAGACCATAACAAAAGAGAGGAAAAGAAGCTGGGATCACAGAGAGTCAGAATGTCTTCATTAAGAACAGGTCATGCCAGGTCCTTTTTCCTAGGCTTTCTAGACTAGAGAAGTATTAAGGACATTGTCTATAACAAAGTCACACCCAAGATAAGGTTGAGATAAGGTCAAAATGAGTACAAGATTTAGACATAAAGGGTAATACAAGGAGTCAATTAGAAGAGCAAAGAATAGTTTATCTGTCAGACCTATGAAGAGGAGAATTTATGACCAAACAAGACATAGGGAACATTATGAAATGCAAAATGGATAATTCTGATTAAATGAAATTGAAAAATTTTTACACAAATAAAACCAATGCAACTAACATTAGAAGGAAAGTAGAAAACTGGGGAAGAATTTTTACAGAGAAGTGTTTCTGATGAAAACCTCATTTCTAAAATAAATAGAGAACTGAGTCGTTTATATGAATACATGTCATTCCCAATTGATAAATGGTCAAAGGATAAAACAGGAAGTTTTCAGCTATCTATAGTCATATAAAAAAAATGCTCTCAAACAGTATAGATTTAGAGAAATACAAACTAAAACAACTCTGAGGTACCATCTCACACCTATCAGATTGGCTAAAATGACAGAAAAAGGAAATAATGACTGTTGGAGGGGATATGAGAAATTGAGACACTTCTTTATGCACTATTGGTGGAGCTGTAAACTGATCAGATCATTTTGGAGAGTAATTTAAAACTTTGCCCAAAGAGTTATAAAACTGTGCATACCCTTTGATACAGCAATATCACTATTAGTTCTGTATATCCCAAAGAGATCACAAAAAGGGAAAAGGATTCACATATCCAAAAATATTTATATTAGCTCTCATTGGGGTGACAAAGAGTTGGAAATTGAGGGAATGCCCATCAACTGGGGAATAGTTGAACCAGTTGTGTGATATATGAATGTGATGGAGTACTATTGTTTTGTAAGAACTGATAAGCAGATGGATCTCAGAAGAGTCTGGAAAAACACTCATGTCCTAATGATGAGTGAAGTGAGCTGAAACAGGAGAATATTATGCACAGTAACAGCAATATTGTTCGGTGAAAAACTGTGAATGGCTTAGCTCTTCTCAGAAGAACAGTTATTAGAGACAATTCTAAAACACTTGTGATGTAAAATGACATTCATATCCAGAGAAAGAACTATGGAGTCTGAATGCAGACCAAAACATGCTATTTTTAATTTTTAATTTTTTTCTTTCTCATCATTTTCCCCTTTAGTACTAATTCTTCTTTCTTAACATGATTAACATGGAAATATGTTTTACATCATTGTGCATGAATAGCCTCAGAAAAAAGGATTTGATAAAGTCTCTCAGACTTAGATTAGAAATAACCTACTAATTCAGTTAGGTGAATTTCAAAGTTCAAATACTCATTAATATGTCAATGCCACCTTGACCCTTTGGAGAACATAAAGAATTAGAAAGAGATGATTTTTCCATCTTCCTCTTGATCAGAATAACAATATCTGTTCAATGTGTGTGTGTATATATGTGTGTCTATGTGTCTGTGTGTACCCACATTTCCACAAGGTGAAAGAGGAGCAAGAGGAGCAGGGAGTAAAAGGAAAGAGAAGAGAAAAGAAGAGAAGAAAGGAGATCATCTACATAATTGGGTAGGGGAAGGAAACTTCTTCTACCAATAAATATTAAAACTTTTTCTGCAATGTTTAGTCTTAGGGAGTTATGACTCACACTAATAAGTTAAGATATATTTAGAGTAAATGGAGAAAGTGTGTCTTGATCAAAGTTTACCTAAAAAAGAACTGGGAGATTTAGCAGATGGCAAACTCAATAAGAGACTACAGAAACATTTTTAGCTCAATTTTTAGGCTGAATTAAGAGATATAATATTTTGAATACAGGTGGTGATAAGCTTCTTGTATCCTACTCTGGTAAGACCACAACTATAGTATCTTAAGAAGCAGCCTGCACTAAGTGCCACATTTTATAAAAAATACTGAAAAATTTGGAGAACCTCCATATTAGAATTATCAAAAAGTTAAAAACAACATTATGCTGGATTTGTTAAAAAAAAATCCTGGGGATGTTTAATGTAGAGAAGACAACGTAGAAGAAACATTCAGCTATTGGAAAGGGTATTCTAAGGAAGAAGAATTAGACTTGTGGCCACAGAAGCCTGAAAAAGAACAACATAAAAAAGAAATTGTAGAAAGATTGATACCAACTCAACATACAGAAAAAGTTACTAGCAATAAGACCTGTCCAAAAGGAGATGAGATACTGGTTCCACTATTATTTGAGACAGAAATGAAGACTTGGGGGGGGGACTTTTGTAATTAATAGTATTTAAAACAAGAAATATAGAGGTAATTATAATTAATGACTTTACTACTTGCTTTTTCCTCAAATTATGCACATCAATCCAAGTTCAACTTTTAGACAGGGTATATACATTTTTTCCTCATTTCAATGACTTTCCATTGATATAAATAGAATTCGGAGAGCAGTTTTAGGAACATTTTATTGTCTAAAATGGCTCTCATTTGTAAAAAGAACATAGAAAAATTAGTTTCACAATATATTCCCTCTAAGGTCACAATAGGGCACCAAATCAAATTATAATCTAGATATCTAAAAAGAACTATAGTTTTGCACCTTCATTCAACCTAAAACTATACAGCCTGCTAGAAAAGCCAAGATAAGCCCAGGTTAATCAAGCTGGAAGCTACAGAGGCATCTAAAGCTGAGGCTACATTTGCCAAGGCCAAGGGAAGGGAGTACCCTTTGAGTTCACATGAGGAAGCAACTCCAAAGAAGTCCAAAACCAGCTTTAACCATGGAAACTAGGGAGCCCAGAGCCAGAATATTCATTTCACAACAACCACAGGAAGCCAGAAGTCACAGTACTCTGTTCTGAATTCTTGATCACAGAGGATCACAGGAGATAAAAGCTTCTCAAGTTTAAATTTGTTTTACTTGATTGTATTTATTAGTTACAAAGGAAAGCAGAGGGTATGGTTTAATCATAAAAAGGGAAAAAGAAAAGACAAAAAAGAGGGTCATAAAAGCATTCTTTCAAATGTATAGAAAGAATTCCAGAGGAAAACACAAGCAGAACAGGTTTAGAGTTAAAGTAAAATTTACTATATGATTTAAAAAGCTATATAGGATAGAGATTTTTGTAGTTTCCTATATGATTCTGGTTTTCTGGCACTTCTGATATGAAAAATTTCACATTTTTTGGCATTTGGCAAATTAAAAATTACAAAAATAATGATAACAATCAAATTTTGAAGGGGAACTCACACAACACTTAAAAATTCCAAGATGCCAGAGAGAGCAGTTACCATTTTTAGCATCATTATTCTTTTAATAATGCTCTAAGGCAGACTCATTGAAAATCACTCTTTCCAAACTACTCTCTACTGATGACCACATTGGTCATGAAAAAATAAGGTGATTGTAAAGATACTGAAGTAAATATCTAAAGATGAGTTACATGAAAGAAGTGGGATAAAATACATTATCTAGGAAATGTATACCTAGAAAAGGAAATGGTTCGTGAAAGGATAGCAAAGAATTGACAAATAGACAGCCCCAAATCTCTACACCAAAACCCTGACAAGTTAACATGTCGTAGAAGGAAGGCTCCCTAAAATATTGGGAAAATCTTCTAAGGGGTATTTAGGAATTACAATTCCAGAAGATTTAAGTGCCTACAATTTGTAACCCTCTCTTCACTCTTAGTTAAATATAGGAGCTACAAAGACAGAGGGACAACTGGATAGCACAGTGGATAGAATGCCAAGACCCTGGGCAAAAGACACTTTACCTTGTTTGCCTCAGTTTTCTCCTTAGTAAAAAGAGCTGATAAAGGAAA
Source organism: Macrotis lagotis (assembly GCF_037893015.1). NCBI lineage: Eukaryota > Metazoa > Chordata > Mammalia > Peramelemorphia > Peramelidae > Macrotis > Macrotis lagotis. Next base: position 300,508,976 of record NC_133666.1, read on the forward strand.
TGACAAAAAAGTTATACCATATGTTATTTCCTTCTATGCATCTGATGTCTATCCCATTGTTATCTTAGAACAGCTCCCATTATTGGGCTACTAGGAACCTATATACAAGAAAATATTTTACTAGAGAGGAATATTGCTACTGCCAATCTTTTTATGTTAATAATGATACTTGAAGTTGAACTTCAAGGGCTACTATTCCAAACTCACACCAAAGGTTACCCATGAAAAAGGGATACTGAGATGTAAACCACTGAGATAACTAGGAATTACATCAAATCCCTCCCCAAAACTCTACTAATGAAGAAACAAAATACCTGGTCTTATTCCTTAAAGGACCTGATCTTCCCTCTTAGTTTTGTCAGATAGACTTGGGGCGGCTAGGCAAAGCAGCAGATAGAGCACTAGCCTTGGAGTCAGGAGTACCTGAGTTCAAATCCAGCCTCAAACACTTAACAATTACCTAGTTGTGTGGCCTTGGGCAAGTCACTTAACCCCATTGCCTTGCAAAAACCTAAAAAAAGTAAAAAAAAGAAATCTAGCCTTCATTACTATTTAATTTCTAAGCTTCTGTACTTGCTAATTTTAAACCACAGTAACATGTAATAAACTTTCATTGTCCCCATACCCCCTAGTTGAGTCTATGTGTGGTATTCATTCCCGACTTTCTAAAGAATCTGGCACTTTCTTGCTTTCATCATTAGAACTTTTGAGTCTCTAGGCAAAGCATTTCAATATACTACCAGCTACTCACAAAAATGATACCTCTAGATCTCAGACATAACCATTTATTTAACAATTAATCAAAATAAATTCTACAGATATTAACATTAAAGAAAATGGCATAGTAAATCACAATGTACATATATATATATAATATATTATATATGTAAACTTATCTCTTGATACACTCCATAATCTACTAAATGTGCATCAAGAAACAACTTCCAGACTGAATTTGAACAGTTTGAGACTGTATGTGACCTATTATAAATACAAAGACATAATTTTTAATTATATGAAACCTCATGTAAGAAGTGATGAAAAAAAAAATATATATATATATATATATATGAGGAAATTTTCAGGGAAGCAGACAAAGGAGGAAACTGTATGGGCTTGGGATAAACACACCATTTTGGATCAAGCTTCAATTGCATTACACATAATTGTATTTCACTTGTTCTGTATTTTGCTCATTCTCCAGCTAAGTGAATCTTCTCTATATGAACATAGCATTTTGTAAGCTCTTTCAACAACCCAAGGGGAGTTTAGAGAAGGTGAGATTTTAACGTGATTTAACTTCTCTTTACACCAGAGAAATGAAAAATCTATCAAACTAACTCTGGGCTCTAGAGGTGAACTCAACCAATTAATTATTCAATCACAAGGATGCTAGCTTGTCCAATCAGAACAGACCTCACAGCCATCCAATGGACATTGTCACTTTAATTCACCAGACTACCAAAGCAAGTTGCTGAAACCCTCCGGCAAGAAGGGGCAGCAGAAATCAAGCCCTTGGGAGGGAAGTAAGATTAAGGGAAAAATTGTAAAACTCAAAATAAAATCTTTAAATAAGAAAAGAAAAAAAAAAGAAATCAAGCCCTTTTAGAAGTTTTCCCTTCCCCCTTCCAAATCCAGATGACTGTGGAAAGTAATACATTCATATTAAATAATAAAGTTAATTCTTTCTCTTGACCAATCGAGAAAGACTTGGCTAAAGCCTTGCTTCTAAACTTCCGCCGCTTCACAAAGACAGCTTTTTACTACTTTCCAGGTTCCTAGACCTAGTTCTTGTAACTGCAGCAGCTTAACAGCTCCCTGACTCTCGGCGAATCATCTTTCACTTAAAGCTGTATCTTCCATGATTGGTCCTATCACAGGAGCCTTTTAATTCATGAAATATCTTTATGCAAATTAGCTGTGTACAACAATAGTCTGCAGCTCTGAAGTCCCCAACAGGGTCTGCAAGTCTTTGAGACACTTAAAATTGTGTCTCTTTCCACTCATTTCTCTGAATGAATAAAAGATCTTTCCCCCCTTTATAATATTAAATCTTTTTCATACAAAGGAGTCATTATTCCGTGTCATTCGCAAAAAGGTATGCATTTTATATGTATCTGACATGTTACTTTGTGTCTAAAACGATCCAATTCCCACCCAAAATCTGTTTTTCCCTTCACAAATAATAAGGTATGTCATTATATTAGAGTTAAATGTTACGTTAAAACCAAAGCCATATTTAGTTAAATTAAAAAACATAAACAGATAAAATAATTAAGTCCTTTTTCACTCCTCTTAGGTATTAAAACATGTATATATACTTATAAAAATAAATCCTTTCCTCTATGCCATTTTCATCTTTACACTATTTCATTTGAAAGGGGTCCGAGACGGACAAATTCATGTCTCTCTAAAAAAAAAACAAACTTTCACTCAGGTGGCACGAGCTAGCTCCCAAGCCTCCACAGTGCCTCGGTCAGTGTGAAATCTGGAGTTCCATACCCGTGCCTGGGCATCCTCGGCCACCGAGGCCTGTGGCACAAAAGTTCACGTGTAGCTGCTACCTTTGGAGAGGTATAAATAGCAGTGCCGGAGCCCGCAGAGTCCTGCGGAGAGCCCAGCCTGAAAAGAAGCAAGAGCTCTGGAGCAGAGGCTGGCGAGCTGGCTGGTGTCCGGAGCTGGGGTCCCCAAGCCCCTGGAGCTCCGAGCCGGCGAGCTTGGTCATGAGGGCGAGGCGGGGCAAACCCATCAACAGATGCTGCAGGAGGAGCTCCAGCCGGGCACGTAATACCGAAACCTTCTGCCTTCTTGCAAGAGCTTTTCCTCTTGTTTTCTTGGGGTGGTTTTTCTTTCCTGATCATTTATTTTTTTTTTCCACTTTGATTTCTTAGATTCCCCCCAATTGCTTTTTGTCTATCTCTTTAAGTTCCTTATGCTTCACTTTTTTTTTTCTCTCCCCCCTTTGAAAAGCTGTTTTACCGTGGAGTTTGAACAAACTTCAAGGACTATTCCCTTGAATTTAGGAAAAAAACTGCTATCTTATTGTCTGAGCTTGTTATCTCTTATACTTTATGTTCCTTAAGAACATGATCTCTCTCATCACATTCAATTTGGATTAAGGTACAACATGGAAACAATGTAACACAGACTGCCTTCTGTGGGGGGTGGGGGAGGGAAGTAAGATTAGGGGAAAATTATAAAACTCACAATAAATAAAAGTTGTTCTATATAGCTATCAATCTTTCTAGTCATTTTTGTTACTTAGTTACAAAATGTTTTTTAAATGAAGGAAAAGAATAAATAAGATTTTAAAGTGGTGTTTGATTTTACTTGCTCATGGTCTACTAGTGCATTTGGAGGAAGGGCAAAATTGATTTAACTTAAAAATGTATATGGGTATATTCATGTGTGTTCTTTTTATTTAATCAGATACATGTATGAGCCTATGCATTTCAAGGTCATAGTATCCTCAGGAGTACTGGCTTAGAATATTCCTCTATTTTTACTTTCTAGTTAGGAATCAATGGTATGTGGCTCTGGACTGGAAAGCAAGAGGAAAAATTATAAATCTCTAGGTATCCTAAAAAATTAGAAAATTTTTATTCCAGAGAACCATGGATAATTGCTAAAACCTAGAATATATATATATATATATATATATATATATATATATATATATATATGTATAATAAGGTTTGTTGGGGAATAAAAGCATTGATGAATATAAATATCTTTAAATTAGTGGTTGCATATATACCCTAATTAAATTAGAATTATTTTATTATTTTCTGTCTATGTAAATAACCTGTTTTACTCAGGAAAGAGTTCAGAGAATTGAGTTTTTTCCTCAACTACATATAAAACAGTTTTCCAATAGTTGTAAGAGTTTCAAGTGTATTTTCCAGGTTAATTTTTTTCTCCATTTGACATTATTTTTCAGGAAATGCTATTAGATTTGACCATCTAAAAGATACCTGGGATGAAAAAAATGCTATGTAATATTTAATGAGACCTAGCAACTTGTACTGCTGATGTTGGGATTTGCAATCAAATATTCAGCAGAGCAGAGAGTAATCCCAAATGGGAACTGCTGTTTGTCACAAAAAAAAAAACAGAACATTTTTATGAGAATTGAGGTAAATCTTAATTTTAAATATCTATTCAAGATAAAATTGTTTCCTTAGGTAGAAGGTACTTGGGTAATTGGAAGGAAAGAGGCTATTATTTCTAGAATTTTGTCATCTAGTTGCTAAGGGGACAGACAGGTTACATGAGGGACTCAGGTGGACAGATTGTGAGGAAGAAAGTTAAGGGGAAAGGATAAAATAAAGGAGCGATTCTTTAAAGGATGGTAGTAGTGGTAGGATATAGGGGTTAAAAAGATTAAGGAAGATAATACTGAAAGGGGAAAAACCCTATACTGAAGGAAGGGAAATGAATTAGATAATGGTAGAATATAGTGATCTCAGAAGTAGAAAAACAACCAAAATAAGTTGAACACCTTGATAGTCAACAGGTGTTGTAACGGAATCTGAGAAGCATTTTTGAAAACGGAGCTTTGAAATCAAATTGTAAAATGTCAATTAACATTGTTACAGAGTGAATTCTCTTGATATTTTGCTGTTTTATGCTACTCAAAATATCCCCAGAAAAGTTGAGGAGTATTTTAACAACAGAAACTCAAGAGGACTTGGAGGTGTTATTCACATAATGGGATGGTTCTCAAAATGGGGTTCAATTTCAGATTTTATTTTAGAAAGTGATTGAATGCAATTAATGAAATAATTACTCTTCATAAGAAAGTTGTCAGTTTGTCTCCAGGTGTGTGGTTCATTTTAGGGTGCTTTGGTTAGACATGTCAAGAAGTTTAACTGTCTACTTGGGATTTCAATATGTACTAATTAAATAAGATATTTGAAGTAATTTCAGCAAGGAGATCTAATAACTGAGGGGAATTGGGCAAAACATATGGGAGTGGCCCTTGAAGGAAGCAAGGTAATCCTTCAGGTGAGGAGGCAAAAGGGAGGACATAAATTATGAGCATGAAGGATTACTTCTTTAACAAATGACAGAGGCCAAATTGCTGTCATGCCAGGGACGGTCGTCCTGTGATATTTGTCCCTTATTTTCAAAGAGGACCAGTGACCTCTCATGTAAATTCCAGGGACCTGTGTGTTGGATATACCTAAAATTTGAAGTGGCTACAACAATTAAAAACTATGAGGAGAGCTACTTTTAGCTAGAACATTTCTAAGAACCTGATGTGGCAAAGAATCTTGGCATTCTTTTATACTTGGTAGCATTTTCCTTTAAGTTATAGTAAGTGTGGAATGACCTATATCTGTTTCAAAGGAAGAGTGGGGTATTTCAGGAAAAAGCTTATTGAGTGTCTGCTGTATACAAAGCATCTGAAGGTTAAAGCATTACAGTGTCATTTTGAGAAAATTACTTGCCATTTCTGGACCTTAATTTCTTGAACAAGAAAACAAATTGGAATACATGATATTTATAAAGTGCCCTTCAATTCAAGATCCAATGATCACAAGATTCTGGAATTATAGAAAATCTATAATACTTTTACTGAAATAGGTATAGAGTACAGTCTTCCAAACATATTACTAGTCTTATTTTATAGATGGGAAAATTGTGGTTTAGAAAAGTTATGTGTGATCATGAAACCACTAAGCATCAGAGACAGTAATCTAACCTACGTTTCCTAAGGGCATGTCCAACCTTTATACCATACCACTCTGATCACTTTCTGTATACTTAGTCTTGAATTTTTCCAGTGGTTTTTTTTCCTAAGCCCCCTTATCTTCTCCCTCCATATTCTTTCTTGATGACATCAATTCCCCTGGGTTTAGTCTGAGATGTACAATAAGCTATTGGTGATGTGGGTCTGACTCTCAATGGAGAGACAGACTGAATAATTGATATTTGAGTCATCTTCTAGAGATAATTTACCCAGGAGGAACTGATGATGTTATCAAGAAAGAAATCTCTTTCCTCAATTATTTGTCTTTGTTAACTATTTAATTCAACAAACATTTATGGAGAATCACCCCTATGTAAGACTATATATCAGATACTGGGAGCAGAGGCCTAGACTGGAGAACCAGCATGAGAGGAGGCTGTGGATGCTTTGACATCCAGCCCCCAAAGACATGTGGGAGAATTCCCTCCACACTTTTTTGAAGAAGTACCAAAACTGGAGCATAGAACTCTGCATTTCATGTTAGACTTTTTTTTCTAAATTGATTTGCTTTGAGAAACCTTTTTTCTTTATTAAAAATTCATTATCATAAGGGCTGTCTATATCAATAAAATCTCTTTTTTAAAAAGTGGGCAAGTCAAGTGGTGACAGTGAAGAATAACTAATGACTAGCATGAGAGTGACTGCTATTTATGCAATGTTAAAAGAACACTAGGGAGGTTCTCATCCAGAGTGGAACGCCTCCATGGAGAATTTACAAATTTATGGAGAAGAGTTGTGTTTACTTCTGTGGCATACCCACATCATTGAGATGGCAGATCTATTGAGGTATCAGAAAAATTATCAAGGCTAAGATGCATATACCATATTTGAAGCTAAAGGAGCATAGTGTTTATACTTCTGTGGTTATTCTATGGTTATATTAAATATAAAACATGTCTCAGGACACATAATTTTGGCCTATTGTACAGAATAATATTAATATAGATAACAATCAGTAACCTTTAATTACTTACTATGTTGTAGTGACTTAAGACAAAAGAGGCATTTTCAGAGCAAATGAGAAATGCTTTTAGAAATTAAGTACATTACTTTATCAAATAATAGTAAAAACTAGGTAAATTACAAGAACCTCTTGCCTCAAGTCACTCAGTATAATGGGAAAGAGACTACTCTGTCACAGATGATATGTATGCTTGCAACTTTTTTAGTTGCAAGAAAAATTATATTTTCTAAAAATGTATTAAAAACATTTTTCATTATGTTTCCCTGGTTTCCCTAACTCAGTCAATTTAGATTTCAGTGTTTTACATTGCTTAAATAAATGTTTAACTGATTTATAGCATTTTATTCATAAGGATATTATCATTAATGTAGTAACAATTTAAACATTTAGCATAGCTTAGAATTGTGTTAATTATTCAAGAAGTGTTCCATAGTGATTTATAATTAATATATTTTAGAAGAAATATAGGTTACAAAGTTGCTTCCTCCTTAGTAAGGCAATTTAGTGTTCCTCTCCACTTCCACCCTCCAACACACAAAGGTACAATTTATTTCATGCCCCTCCTTTATTTCCTTGAAAAAGTGTTAAATTATTCATTTTGGAGGAGGGAAAGGGAGATGGAGGGAGAGAAAAGGGAAGACAGAAGAAAGGATGACAAAGGAGAAGAGAGGGGGAAAATGATAATGGCTACAAAATTCTGGCATATATTTCAGATTAAACTCATTGAAAGGACTTTAGGTTGTTGACCATGCACAGTATTTTTCTGGTGTTTTCCATATACCTTCAGTTCTGTATATCTCAAAAAACAACTCCAGAATTTTTTTGATACAGTTTATGGTTTTAGATTTAGGTAAGATTAGATTCTATTGAATGTTGATAGATTACAAAGCATCAGGTATGGTATGTATGAACTACTTACTAGATTAGGTAGAAAAATGTCACTCTGACACCAAATAACACCTCCCTCCAAAAGGGTGTTCTGGTTTTACTTGTTCAAACCAGAAGAAATTAGATAGCTTCCCCTTCCCATTCCCAGTGAAGAATAGCTCTGAAATTTGATAAATGTCTTATTCCAGACTCCTTCCTGTCAACCAAGATGTTTTATGGAAGCTAAAACTAATTTTATTAGTTTTATTTAAATTCTTATTAGTTTTCAACAAAAACAATAAAACCACTTTCACAATACCAGACATTGTATATGTTTGAGAATCGTAAGATGGACCATAACAAATTTAAATTATCCAAATACCTGAATGGAAAATATAGTGCCTATCACCCAAATAAAAGTCTTCTTAAACTTTTTTCTATCATGGGCCTCTTGAGGAAGCCTTCTTCCCAGAATAAGTTTTTTTTGGGTTTTTTTTGGGGGGGTTAGGTTTTTTCAAGGCAAATGGGGTTAAGTGGCTTGCCCAAGGCCACACAGCTAGGTAATTAAGTGTCTGAAGCCGGATTTGACCTCAGGTACTCCTGACTCCAGGGCTGGTGCTCTATCCACTGTGACACCTAGCCACCCCAAGTTTTTTTTAAATGTATAAAATTTAGCATAAAGAATTACAAAGTAAATCAAATATATTGAAATACAATTATTAAAATATATTCTTAGACCCCAAGTTAAAAACCCTGCTCTAAGACTACTATTGAAAGATTATTTTCTCATCAAAAAAGGATTGATAGACATTTTCAGAGTAAATGAGAAATGTTTAAAAAAATTAATTTAAGTACATTACTTCATCAAATAATAGTAACAAATAGGTAAATAACATGGATTGCATTATGTAATTGAATGTGTCATTTGTTCTTCAAAAGAGGACCGTTGACATCAGAGGTCCTCGAAAGAGGACTAATCCATCACATAGATTAAGTGAGGCAGAGTTGCACAGTCTTCAACCTCACTCTTTTCCACAGTCATTTATCAGTATTCAATGAAAAAGTAAAAATTAAGACCATTGGCCATGGCCTGGGGTGCAATGGAAGGCATTCACTGGGTTGACATCTTTGATTGCTCTAAAGCATTCCATGGCCCTGTCTTCAGCCACCTTCATGATTGTTAGGATAAATTGTTCTCATCCATTCATTCTACTGGGGTGGGGATGTCTTCACATGCATAGAGTAGACAGACCCTAATTCACCATCTGACTTGTAGCCTATGGGCTACTCTTACTTGGTTTAGTCCATTTGTCTTCACAGTTTACTGAGGTATGGCTTCTGGGCATGAAAGAGGTTATTGGAGCCATAGATAAGAGTTGAGTGCTAGATGAACACCAAAGGTAAATGAATAGCCCTTAATAAGACTGGGCAAGACTTTATATCCAGAGGGACTGGTCCTTGAATACCCATGTACTCCAAGTAAATGAACATAGTCTTCTGGATAAAATCTATAAAACCAATAAGACCCAAGATTGAGATTAAAAACTCACCTTGGGTGACATCCACGTAAGTTCAGCCAATAATATGTTCACAAAAATATTAATTAAATGTCCAAGTCAATCAGATTTGTTTACACAAATGGACAAAATCATGATGACAATTAAGAAATTACCAAAGAATTATCTTTGAGGAGCCCAAATTTAGTGGTTTTTTTGTCCTTCATTCTTGAAAAAGACCATGATATCAGAAGAGGTGATGACATGACAAGTACCTGAATTGGAGTACCAGTCTCACTTTCTCCTCCAGAGTCACCTGAATCCAGTGATCAGATATTAATCTGATATTAATTAGATTACTAATTAGATATTAATCAGGACAACAATCAGAATGCAAGGCAGTCAGGGTTAAATGATTTGCCCAACATCAGACATCTAGTAAGTGACAAGTATGTAAGGCTGGATTCAAACTCCTGTCTTCCTGACTCCCAAGGTCAATGCTCTATCCACTATGCCACCTAGTAGTAAATAATTATACAAGTAAACAGTAGAAATTGTTTAAAACATGACTAACAGGCTGAAAAATTTAAACACCTACTGAATATCTAGTAAAATATGAACTGGTAACTAAAATTATTGAGAACTAATCAATATACTATACCAGAACTGGAGTAATATCAAGACTCTATCTGAACTCCATCAAAAAAAGATGAGAGAAATGAGAATAATAATGATAATAATAACTGACATGTTTATGTTTATATTCATATATATAAACATACTTATATGTCACTTTATGATTTATAGTTATCTAGAGGTAAATATCTAGATATAAGGAGTTAATTTGTTTGACAGTAAAGAATTGATCTTACTTTGATTGCAAACATTATCACTGATTGGTAATCACCATTACTTAGACATAATTTTGATCAGTAATAAATAGGGATAAAGCTTTTTAATAGGGCTCAGTATTCATAATATCAAAATTGTATGAATTGAAGATCTTTCAAAACATAGACACCTATGTGTCTATGGAGATAAATGAGATAAAAATTATGGGAAAACAGGATGAGATACATGTCCTTCCTGTCACCAACTGCCAGTAGTTTTGCTGAGGATACTTTCCTTGAGAAGTACTAGTTTACATTCTAGTACTTTCATAAAACTAAAAAAAGTTAGTTCTATCATATCCACTAGTGCAATAAGAATATTAAACATAAAAGAATAAAAGATCTCTAAGTTCTACTTCATGTTGCTAACATTGCCAAAGATAACAAGAGGAAAATAGAAATTATTGAAGTAGTTGTGGGAGAAAAGTAATAATGTGCTGTTTACCAACTCATACCAGCTCAAAAGAGCTGATTATTAAATTTTCAGTATGGGTACATCAGAAAATGCTATAAATCAGGACTTGATTGATAAAGTGCTAAAGGAAATTTTAATAATACATATTTATTTTAGAAGTCTATTCTGGGTTTTCAGAGAGCTGGATATTAAACATTTATACCCCTGGAAAAGATACACAGAAATTCAGTATTGGTGGAGTTATGAAATGATTCAATTATTTGGAAAATAGTTTGGAATTATACTCAGAAAGTCTCTAAAACAGTAGTAATACTACTATTAGTACATATATCCCAAGGATATCAGCTAAATGGCAGAGTATGTAGAGTGCAAGAAGTAAGGTCAAGAAGACCTTAACCTCAAATCCAACCTAAAACACTTAGTGGCTACATGACCCTAGGCAAATCACTTCAACTCATTTTTCTCACCAACAAAAGGGTCATAATAATAATAATAATAATGCTTAACTCCCAGAGTTGCTGTGAGGATTAAATGAAATAATATTTATAAAGTGCTTTAACTGCTATTTAAATACTAGCCATTATTATTATTACTTTTATTGGTATTAGATCAAGAACCACTGACAACAACAATGTGCTTGCTTCACTGGAATGAAGCTTTTTATAAGTAGAGATTGTTTTGTTCATTGTATTTTAAATCCCCAGTGTCTATCTTACAGTACATATGTTTAATAAATAATTGTTGATTGATTTTCACTATTCCAAGGAGGATTTTCACTATTCCAACTCTATTTTTAGAGTTTTGGAATAACCTCCTGATAAATCTCCCTCTAATTTCTTCACCCTTTATTCCATCCTATATGCTACTGCCAGATTGTCCTTCATAGACAAACACGATCGAATCTCCATTCTTCAAGAGCTGATGATGATTCCCTATTCCTTGCCAAATTAAATCATGGCTTTTATCCTGACATTCAAATGGGCTGCAATCTTACTCTAACTTCCTTCACAGATTTCATGAATTCCTTCTTTATTTATGCTACACTCAAGTCATGGATCACATGCTGTCTCACAAACTCATCATGGGTGCTTTCTGACTTCTCCATCTTTGCTCCTAATGTCCTTCCTCATTCTATTAGCATCCTAACTACCTATCCTTTATTTCCACATTGTCCCCATGAAGCCTTCTCCTTAATCCCCCATATATAAGTTATACCTCCCTCATCTGACTTGCTTAAGAATTTTATAATCCTAAGAATGTACTATTTCTAATTTGTATTATGTTCAATTTTGTTTAAATGTCTTGTCTCTTTTCCTACTAGGTTATGAACTCTATGAGGGCAGGAACTCTATTATTGAATTCCATTTCCCTGCTAGTACCTAGTACATTGTGTTGCTTATAGCAGTTCTTTAATAAGTAGAATAGAAATGGAAAAAAATAACTCACCTTGTTGTTCTGTTACAAAGAAGCAATGATGACCTTTGAAGAAAGAAACTTTTTCTTTTATCCATATGAGTATCATTATTATTAAAATGATCACATTCATAGAAGCAAATATCCATATAAGTCATTTTACTCTTGGGGCAGGTATTTAAGCAGTTATAAAGAATGCTAATATGGAAGCAAAAGATCATTTGTATATAATAACGTAATGTGTAATCAGGTATTTGTAGGAGATATAGCTCTGATTTTTCAATATCCTCTCTCTTTCTCTCTTTTTATCTGTTTATTTTAGAGGCAAACTCAATATTGTAAACCCAATTTCACCAGGCAAGGTCCATTTTGACTTTGTGTTTTTTTTCTATCCACTATTAACACATTTTACCATGTATAGAATATTTTGAAAGGAAATGAGCAAGTCAGCCTCATATTTGGAGGTTTCACAGATGGTATCCTTTACAATAGTTTTGCTTCTAGTTTGCTGTTGAAGTCCTTTTAGACCCCTTTGTACCATACAATAATGCACTCACATTAACTGATATGTGATGAGTGCTACTGCTATTTTTCCTCTGTTTCACTTGGCAATTAAACACACAATTTCCCTACAAATAACTATAATTTTTTGCTTCCATAATATTTATGTCAACTCCAGGGAAGCTAAAAGTTGGCGTTCTTAAAACCTGACCATCTGAGGCAATTTTACCAACATGCAATTTTATTTGTATCCACTAATTATTAGGGATCATCAGAACACTAGGGAAAAAAATCATAAACTGAAAACCATAATGCATGTACTAGCTTGCAAAATTAGGAGTTGTAAGTAAGAGTAAGTGAACTTTCATAGTGATTTACAGTTTGTTTTTGTTTTTTATTATAACTGGAAAATTGAAAATATTTTATTTGACCTAAATTATTGTTATTGAATAATTTTCAGTTGTGTACCACTCTTCATGACCCCAGTTAGGGTTTTTCTTGGAAAAATACTGGACTGATTTACTATTTCCTTCCCTAGCTCCTTTTTCAGATGAGGAAACTGAAGCAAACAGGGTTAAGTTACTTCCCTAGGGTCACAGAGCTATTGTCTGAGGCTAGATTTGAACTCAGGAAAACTCAGGATAGAGTGGCACTCTATCCACTTGAATTGCCTAGCTGACCAGTTTTAAACTGCTAAGTTAAATTGAACATTACTCCAAAATTGCATGAGGCATGTACACACATACATACACATGTGCACACACACATTTTTTTTCCAAGCTTTTGAAAAAGTTATCCTTCCTTATAGGGAGTAGGATTCAGGCTATCTGGTTTACAGACCTTTCCATAAAATTGAAGTGTAATAACTTTCCAATTGAAAAATGACTGAAAAAGATATAGTATATGTACATAATGGAATACTATCATGAAATTATGAATTTGAAAAATTCAGAGGATCATAGGAAGCCTAGTATGAATTAAAACAATGCTTTCACTAAATGTATCAATGAAAACATTAAAATTTCAAATTAATTGCATTGAACAATTTTAATTTTAGGGAACAGATGATGTAACACAGTTTCCTTCTCCTTGGTTGGAAGATGAAAGATGCAGGGCAGAATTCTTTATGAACTGGAAGGAGGGTTCATTTCATTAGTTTTGCTTAACTTTTCTTTGTTTCAGGAATATATTGTGACTCTTTAGCTCCTACAAATGTGCTCATAATTATTAACTGTTAAAAATTAGTCAGCTAAATTTAATTAGCCTTTGGACAGGGTTATTTACTAAGGCAGTACAGTAAGAACACTTTAATATAAAGCATTCCCTTAAAAGTCTGTTACAGTCCCTTCTACCAGTAGGTTACAGAATATAAAACAATGAAGATTTTTAAAAGTAGATGAGATGAAAAGTAGAAGAGATGAAAATGGTGAAGTTAATTAAGGATAAGTACAAGCTTGACTAGGTTCCCTAATAGCTTCATGAAACCTAAAACCAAGGGAAAGATGAAATCTTTGATGAATACTAAGGAAGAAAAAGAAAGCAGAGACATTTTTTTTTACTTTTTAAAGACACAATAGCGTTCCATGACATACACATACCACAGTTTGTTCAGCCATTCCCCAGCTGATGGACATTCACCGTTTCCAATTCTTTGCCACCACAAACAGGGCTGCTATGAATATTTTTTGTACAAGTGATGTTTTTACCCTTTTTTCATGATCCCATCAGGGTATAGACCCAGTAATGGTATTGTTGGGTCAAAGGTATGCACATTTTTGTTGGCTTTTGAGAATAGTTCCAAATTGTTCTCCAGAAAGGTTGGATGGGTTCACAGCTCCACCAACAATGTATTAGTGTCCCAGATTTCCCACATCCCTTCCAACATTGATCATTGTCCTTTCTGGTCATATTGGCTGGTCTGAGAGGTGTGAGGTATTACCTCAGAGGTGCTTTAATTTGCATTTCTCTAATAGGTAATGATTTAAAGCAATTTTTCATATGACTATGGATCACTTTGATTTCCTTATCTGTAAATTGCCTCCACATATCCTTTGACTCAAATGTATTATTTTTAACTATTGGAATAATACTAGCTAGCACTTAATATATTAAGTGTTAACCATTAATTCCCTTTAGCTAAAATAAAACAATAAAGTTAGTTTTATAAATGAAATTTAATTCTCTAGGTTCTTACCAGAAAACCCATATGTGGATGACATTCTTTTTTTTTTCTTTTTTTAGGTTTTGTTTTTTTTTTTTTTTTTTGGCAAGGCAAACGGGGTTAAGTGGCTTGCCCAAGGCCACACAGCTGGGTAATTATTAAGTGTCTGAGCCCGGATTTGAACCCAGGTACTCCTGACTCCAGGGCCAGTGCTTTATCCACTATGCCACCTAGCTGCCCTGTGGATGACATTCTTTCTAATGTCAATGTTTTCCCCAACATTTTGGGGGATTTTTATACAACTTATACAAAGAGCCATAAAACTTTAGATGATCATCCAATGAGATTTCACATAGATGACATGGTTTTACAAATAAAATTCCCTCAAATTTTAATATATTTACTGAAAATTCCTATGGACAAGAATTCCACTTATGCTGAAGAGTAATGTTTACAAACAACAATAGGATTTTCTCTCTGTCCATCCAGGATGTCCCTAAATTGGTTGATCAAGGTACTAAAATCATAGTAACCAGATAGATATTAACACAGGTGAAGTCAGCACTGTGGGAGATAGGCTTTACATAGCAGACTAGTATCTTATAACCCTGGTTAAAGGTTGAGGCTAACTCCTGATCAGAAATATATTTCTTAAGAAATATTAATTCCATCTTAAAGAATGTAACACTAGCCATAAGTTTTACACATAACCTCACTGAAAAGTAGGTATTTTTAATATTATTTTACAGATGAGGAAACTGAGTCACTCCATTGCACCACCCTGCTGCCTCACTAATTAGCAATTAAAATCACTACTAAGCATTTGTTTAATCCTCACAATGCCCTGAATCAGGACATGGTATCAGATATCCTGGACTTCTGTGCAATACTTTGTGTGCTGTGGCGGCTGATGGTGCAGTGGATAAAGCACTAGCCCTGGAGTCAGGAGTACCTGGGTTCAAATCCGGTCTCAGACACTTAATAATTACCCAGCTGTGTGACCTTGGGCAAGCCACTTAACCCCGTTTGCCTTGCCAAAATCTAAAACAAAACAAAACAAAATACTTTGTGTGCCACAATAAATATAACCTGCTAAATTAACGATAGTTTTTTCTATAGAACAATATTGTAAGTTTCATTCTCCTCATATTTTCTTTAAAAAGCTCTTCTATGACTTGGAAGTCCCAAGGTTACATCAGGGTCTGAACCTTATCTTTTAAGGCCAACACTTATTTCCCTTTGCAAGACTGCTGCCCTGAGGGAGAACTGAATCCAAATGCCTTCTTCCTAGTTGCTGCCAATTTCCCGACTGTTTTTCAGTCGGGATCAGTATTTAAGAAGAGGTAGAGAGGGGAAGGAATAAGCCTGTGGTTCTGTTTCTATTGTTGTTTGTTTTTTTTAATTCCTGAATGGGTTGTTTTTGGAATCATTGCAGTATCTTAGAATTTTAGATCTAGAAGTCACCTTAGAAATTTAGTTCAATCCCATTATTTTTATGTCAAAGAAAAAGCTTAATGGGAAAATTAAATGATTTTTCCCCAGGTAATTAGGTACATATCCAGGTTTCCTGATCACATGGTCATCATGTTCTTTCTATTGCCCACTGTTGCCATCCACATTAGAGCTCTTCCATCCTTATCCATAGGATCCTATCCATAGAAACATGGGTTTAGAGCTGGATCTCACAGGCTATTTCATACATCCTCATTTTATTTTTTTAGGGGTTTTTTTTTTTGCAAGGCAAACAGGGTTAAGTGGCTTGCCCAAGGCCACACAGGTAGGTAATTATTAAGTGTCTGAGACCGGATTTGAGCCCAGGTACTCCTGACTCCAGGACCAGTGCTTTATCCACTAGGCCACCTAGCCGCCCCCATACATCCTCATTTTACAATGTTGGGTTTGAATCTAGGATGCCTGTCTCCAGAGTTTTCATTGTACCACACTGCTTCTGTCTCTTCCATTTTCCCAGTTCAAAAGTAATAATTTCGCAATCAAGTTTGAGGCACCCAGTTTCCTTTTTCTGTTTAAATTCCACACCAAGCCTTTATTATTCTGAGAGTAAGGCTATCTCAAAATAATGTAAATTCATTTTATCTTTTAATAGGTCGCATTCATATAATACTTAATGGGTTTACAAGTGTTATGTGACTGCTACCTATTAGCAAAAAAAATTTTGCAGACTTCTGGACTTTGGAGGAAGAAGTGGAAATGGTAGAGAGAACATTAATGAAAATGAAAACAACACTAAGCAGTGATAGGGATCCCAGAAAGCATACAGAAATCTTACTACCACCTTCCTTTTTGCTTGTGCTTGCAGTTCAGCTTTGTAATTTGTTTGCCTTTATCCTGGTGTCTTGGGAGAAAGGTGCCTAGAATTGTATATTTTAGAGCTGGAAAGGATTCCAGGGGTCATCCATTCCTATCCTATTATTTTTTCACTTGAGGCTAGTGAGGCCCAAAGAGACTAGATACAAGTATGCTCTTCAGAAAGGCCCTCGGTTGTGGGGGGAGATATTCTGCAGGGTGGATTAAGCAATGAATGATAGAGGTTTTCCTGAGAATTCTTATCTGATGGATGAGAAACTGAGCTCTAAATCTTGTTTTACTTTGAAGAAAAAAATTGTAGATTTGGGAAATCACCTCAACCAGATTTATCTATTTTCTCAAGACAGAAAGCTTCATTTTGTAATAATCTAAATTCTCTGAATAACTGTCTGCTCTTTCTTCTGGTGTTTTTTTTCCCTTCTGGTGCTTTTTAAGCACAGTTCTACAAATCAAGTACTTAGTAGTAGTTGTCCTTTATTTCTGTTATGTCTTTCTCTTTCTGGGCACTCCTTGGTAGAGATGACTTGCATTCACAACAAGTTTTTCATAGGTGTATGTGTCTAGCTGAGGCAGTTTGGTCCTCATAAGACAAGAATAAAATATTTGTTTATGAGCATTTCATTGAGGAAATATTACTGGCAATAGAAAGTATCTGAATAATTCAGCTTATATGCCCAATAAGTATTTGTTATATGAATGAATTCTTGGGGACAACAACCTACAGAGGAAGAAAACAAGTCAGATCATTCTGGCCAAAATTTATGGCATTTTTCTCCCGATACCCACATTGTTGACTAGACAGGTAGAAACCTAAAAACAAACAAACAAAAAAAACTTTTGTGCCCAAAGTAGGGGTGAGGGGGGATGGATTTGGGGAAATTGAGAAGCAGCCTGTTCTTTCCCCCAGATAATGAACTCAGAACTCTTTGACAGCCTAGCTGAAGCCTTTGGGAAGAAAGAAGGGAGAACAAGTAACTGCTCTCTATCGGGGTTCAGTCCACTAGGCAAGAAAGTCAGCTTTAAACAGACTAGAGAGAGAAGTTGGAAGGATTAAAGAGGCAGTTATTTGTCCCAATGTGCCCTGGGCTAATCACTTAGATCGGTTGTTGTGTTAGTCTGCTCTCCAGAGAAGTTATTATCTTTGTCTAGCCCTAGGTGAAGAAAGATGGCAGAACTTATCAAAAGGCCAGCAGAGCTAACTAGAAGGAATGGGTTTTCTTTTTTCATTTGACTCTTGCCAAGAATAAGGCCTCGGGGTATACCTTTAATCAAAAATGCAGCCCCAAAGCCCTTGCTTATAGAGAAAGATCTTTTATCAGTAAATACCCTTCAAACTAGGGACCCTTTTGAAAATTAATTTAGAATCATGTGAGGGTTTTTTATTATTATCGTCGTTAGGTTTTGCATTTTTTTAAGTATGTTTATTAAGTTTCTTTTGATCGTTGTGCTAGAATTCATGCAAGCTGCAAATCATTTTCTGGATTTCCAAGCTATTCCTTTCCTGAATAGCCTTACTTTCTGTCAGAATGTCAAAATTATTTCTCTGAAAAAAAATATCAGCTAAATATAGAGGACTTATGGCTTCTAATTCATAGATGATGACAG
Organism: Macrotis lagotis; assembly: GCF_037893015.1. Lineage (NCBI taxonomy): Eukaryota > Metazoa > Chordata > Mammalia > Peramelemorphia > Peramelidae > Macrotis > Macrotis lagotis. The sequence continues at coordinate 300,527,368 of NC_133666.1, forward strand.
GATGCTGGTTGTTACTCTCTCTGGGTCTCTGTTTCCTCCAGTATAAAATGATGGAGTTATATTTTGAGTAACTTTTGAGTTTCTATCCAACCCCAAATTTACAAGCCCATGTTCAATTCAATTCAGCAAGCATTTTTGAGTACCTAGTAATCATTGTTACAGAATGAAAACAGCCCTTTCCCTCAAATTCTGCTAGGAGGAAAAAACAAATAAACATGTACACAGGTAAGTAAATAGAAAAAAAAAGTTTAAATAATTGAAGGGTGAGAGTAAGAACAATTGAGACATTAGCAAAGACCTATTGTAAGAGGTATCACAAGGAGGGGTTTGTTAACAGTGTTAGAGGTGAGGAGAGAGAAAAGGTGAGGAGAGAGACCTTACCAAAAGTTGGAGAGCATCCTTTGCAAAAAAAGGTCAGAGACATGAATGATGTACAACAAAGAGACCAATTTGGAGCACAGAACAGGTGATCAGAATTAATGTGAAATAAATCTTAAAAGACAAAATAGAACAAGATCATAAAGAATTTTAAATGTCAAACAGAGGACAATGTTTTCTCTTAAGTTGAATCTTCAGATACTCCCAGTAAACAAATTTTGAGCATCATTTTTTTCTCCTTTTTTGGGCTAAAATGCAGAGCAAAATGGGAGGCAGCTGTGTCCAAAGAATGTCACTGCTAGAGAGGGATGGAAGCCATAAGAAGCAAACAAATGCCATGGAGAACAGCCCAGGTTCATACCCTGACTCTCTTCCACAACCTATAGGCAGGCTAACAGTTCAAACCTGTAGCAAAAGGAGCACTCTGATACAAGGTCCCTAAACCATTGAAGTTTATATCAGGTTAATGATGTGTCATTAATAGGAGACTGTTCCATTGCCAGTGAATCAAGGCAGTGGGGGTAGTCTCTACCACTGACACGAAAGTATTCCCTGAATTGTCTAATAAGAAATGAGAACTAGGGACAAGCTTCCCAGGACTTCACTCTAATTGTGCTACACAGCAAGCAGCGAAGGAGTAGGTAGAAACACCTAGTCTCCAGGTAAGTTAAGCCTTAGCATCCATGCGTGTATCCTGGGGGCTGGGGCCATACTACTAAAGCTAGTTTTCATCTGCTTACCAAAAGCACTGTTAGGTCTTGCCATGGCATAACTATATTTCATTTTTAGCCTCTCAGAAAATTGTCCATGATTAAGAGATGACATTTATGTTTGTTTCTTTTTTTCCCAAAGAAAAAAAGAAATACTGATAATTTCAGAAAGTATCTTGGATCATCTAGTTGAACTACAATGAAAACACATTTCAGTAAAAGAATTTAATACATCATTGTTATGTAAGAGTGAGTGTATAAATGAGGAAATCATCAAGGGTGTCACATAGACCTTTAATATCTTGTTGACACACTTGGGCATGGTGTGCAGCATCCAAAGAGCATGGCATATTGGGTGATTGTTGTAAGCCCTCTCTTTGTCAGATATAGAAAGAAGAAAAGGGGGCAGCTAGATGGCACAGTAGACAGAGCACTGGCCCTGGAGCCAGGAGGACCCGAGTTCAAATCTGAATTTAGACACTTAATAATTGCCTAACTGTGTGGCCTTGGGTAAGTCACTTAACCCTTTTGCCTTTAAAAAAAAGAAAGAAAAAAAGAATTATAATTAGCATTATCTTCTCTTTTGTCTTTTTCAGAATGCTTTTAGATCTTTCCCATAAAATCATTGTATTTCAGGGGGAAAAGTGACCCTAGAAGTTGTCAAGTCCACTCAATTCATGAAAGGAACATTTTATAGCATCTTTCCCAAGTAGGTTCCAACTTCTACTTGAAGGCCTCCAGAAAGGATAGGGACATAGAATAAAAGTAGCCATTCCAAGTGTAGAAACTACATACAGTCTTATTTTACATTATTAAGCAAAATTAACACATTGACTAGCTCCAAAACTCTACAATTTCATTTTGAAACCATCACCATTCTGTCAAGAGGTAAGTGGTAGGCATCAGAATTGATCCTTTGGAGTTATGTTTGACCATTTCCTTGATCAAATTTATTCATTTAAAAATTATTTGTTATGTTATTAAATAGTTTTGGTTATGCTCACTATAATCTATATCATTTCTTGCAAGTCTTAACAGGATTTCCTAAAATGACATTTTTTTAGTCTTTTGATGCAATAATATTCCAAAACATTCACATAACATAATCTGTTCAGCCATTTCCCAATTAATGGCTACCCATGTGCTTTCCAGTTCTTTGTAACAATCCCAAAGATGACAGTTCTAATTGTAAGGAAGTCTTCTCTCTGTAAATACAAAAGATTTCTTCTGATATTCATTCAAATAATTTTACTTTTTTGTGACTCTTTCTGAAATATTTCTGTCAATATTTATGATTATGTTACAATGCTGTCCTATGGCAACCAAAGATTCATCTTAACTAGATTACATAAGTATTAAAAATGTTGGCTTGGATGGGTCTGACTCTCCATCTATCTTTCTCCCCATGATATTTTGGTCAAAACCTTGAATTCTCTAGGGGATGGCCCTGGTGATGCCCTAAATCTAATAACATTTTAGATTTAATTACATAAGGTCTATCTAGGCACACAAATTCAAAGATTTTCTCTCTATTTTATGATGGTCTTTTCTCTTAATGCCTCCTTTTAGGTTTTGTCAACTCCTTCATGCTACATTCTAAACTTAATGACTTGGCTTACCTATATAATAGAATAGTCCTTTGGTTATTCACAGGGCTTCCACATTTGTTATTTCATTTTATCCTCTAAAGTAAATTGTAAAGTAAGTAGGATAGACATTAGTCTCAATTAATAAAAAGACTGAAGTGTATATAACCATGTCAAATGATATGTTAAAGATCAGGCAGCTAACTTAGTAAGAACCTCATGCCTGGGGCGGCTAGGTGGCACAGTGGATAAAGCACCAGCCCTGAAGTCAGGGGTACCTGGGTTCAAATCCGGTTTCAAACACTTAATAATTACCTAGCTGTGTAGCCTTGGGCAAGTCACTTAACCATATTTGCCTTGAAAAAACCTTAAAAAAAAGAACCTCATGCCTTCTGATGCCATGCTGTGTGTCCTTATTGTAATATCACGTTCCTTGTCATGAATCTAGGGACAACTTCACTATTGATTAATATTTTCTTTCTAAATATATAATCATATGATTAGGCTTTTTCTTGTGGGTTCCATTTTTCTACTCTTGTCTGTTTATATTTCTCCTACTCTAGGTCCAAAGTTAGCAAGTAATATGGCAGCACATTTATTGGCAGAAAGTTTATTCCTGATTACCAGAATTCCAAAGAATAAACTTTCTGCCAATAAATGTGCTGCCATATTACTTGCTAACTTTGGACCTAGAGTAGGAGAAATATAAACAGACAAACTGAAGGTCTACAGAGCCATTGTGCTGACCTCATTGCTACATGTCTGTGAAACCTGGACAGTCTACCAGTACCATGTCAGGAAACTAAATCACCCAGACACTGAGGTCCTTTCTCCAACTAAACTGTCTAGCATTCTAACATTACTACATAGAGTGCAACTTTAATGAATTGGGCACATTGTTAGAACACCAGACATAAGCTTGCCAAAAAAAACGTTTATGGAGAATTCACATGGGGCAAGTGCTCACAAGGGGGTCAAAAGAAGTGAAACTGAGACACAGCCTGGCAGTCTGAAGAACTTTAGAACTGATTGTACAGCATGAGAGACCCTAGCAGGACTGCATGTCCTCATCCGTGAGGGTGCTGCACTCTATGAGGAAGGTAGAATTGAAGCAGCTCAAGGGAAACATGACATACATAAGTTTAGACTAGCCACTCCAGGTGTTCACATGGACTATTTGTCCCCAACCTATGGTAGAGCATACCAAGTTCAGATTGGTGTGATCAGCCACAGTCAGACACAAATGTAATTTGTCTCAAACACAGTGATGTCATTTTTGGTCTTCTGTAACAAAGAACAAGAACCATTAAGTCTTCATTTGCCCAAGTTTAGAAATGGAAAATGCAATTTTCATTGCATACCTATAGTATTTTTCACACTTTTGCTTGACTATAAATGTCTCCATAAATTAGGTTTTCTCTTTACTAATCAGTTATGATTTACTAAGTGGTTTTATAAGTTTTGGAAAAAGTATATTAAGCCATGATTTAATTTATTGTGAATTTGAATGGCATGTCCTTTGTAATGGCCTATTGGATTAATGTGCTACTTCAAGTTTCATTTGACTATGGGGAATTCTCAGATATTTAACTAGAACAGGCAGTTTGTAAGGAAGTAGTAGCATGACACTAGATATTTTGGGTTGTTGTTGATTTATATCTATCCATTGAATCCCTCTGGAAACAGGTCAAATGATACATAGAGAGACAGATTTTCCTTTAATAGGCAAATAAAAGCATTTAGATTCTTAGAATTAGAAAGTATCTCTCTAAATAGTCATATAGTATAAGATCTTTTTTTGATTATCTTTGACTCTTTGTGACCCTTAGGGAGGTTTTTTTCGGCAAAGATACTGGAATGATTTGCCATTACCTTCCCCAACTCATTTTATAGATGAAGAAACTGAGACAAACATGGTTAAGTGACTTGCCCAGGGTCCTGGCCAAGGCATAGCTGGTCTGGATCCTTCCTCAAAATAGAGATTCCAGGAAGAAATCACTAATGGGATAGTGAGGTTTAGGTTTAGAGGGAGAAATCTAAAGCATGAAGGCAAAATCTGGTGAGACTTGATCTTATCATGGATAGAATAGTTGGGATCCATGACATGTTTTTGAAGCAGCTTTGAGTTCTACAGAAGAAAAGTACCTATAAACAACATGCTATTTTTTTTTTAGTTTTGGAAGAGAGCTTCACTCATGTCTAAATGTTTATAGTAGAACCTGTGCTCCAGTTTGGGATTGGTATGAGACATATTTATATACAGTAAAATGTAAACTTCTCAAGGCTCTTTTTTGTTTGTTTTTTTAACCCTACTGTGGCACAATGCCCCAAAGGTGTTTGAATGTTTGTTAAATTGAATGTAATTTAATTAAATTTTGTCAGATATGAAAAAGAAGCTACTCATTAAAAAAAAGCAAGCATTTCTTAGCCTCTTCTCATTTGTTGTTCAGTCACTTTTCAGTCATGTTTGACTTTGTGACTCCTTTGGGAATTTTTTTTGACAAAGATAGAGTGGTTTGCCATTTCTTTCTCTATTTTACAGATCAGATAATTAAGGCAAATAGGTTTAGGTGACTTGTTCTAGAAAGTGTCTGAAGTCAGAATTGAAGTCAGGAGGATGAGTCTAACTCCAGGGCTAGCATTTTATATACTGTGCCACCTGTCTTATGGTTTATTTGTTTTTTTCCCCTAAAAATCATGTTCTATTCAAGCATCTTAACTCCAAAATCCCATAAATTGTCAATTAAAAATATTTTATTGATGAATTCTAGGATTATACTGGCTGTGTGTGGAGGGAGAAGCAGAATATCTGTTTGTATCACTAAGATGATGACTTTCAGCTCCTCACAGATAGTACAGATACCCTGAACTATATAGTTAGGCTGAAATGGAAGGAAACTTAGAGTAAGAAAAAGCTCCAGGGAAAAGCAAAACAGATTCAAGAGGAAAACATACCCCACCCCACACACATATATACTTTTTTTTCTAGTGCCTAGAATTTCCCTCTGTCTGTCTGTTCTTTTTCTCCCTCTCTGTCTCTGTCTCTCACTCTGTCTATCTCTGTCTCTTGCTCTCTGTGTCTTTTTCTGTGTGTGTGTGTGTGTGTGTGTGTGTGTGTGTGTCCTTCTGTATCTTAGTCATCGAAGCATTCTTTATTATATACAAAATTCAGGAGACAAACAATCAGGACAGTTTTAAAACTAAGGTATTGAGTCAGTGTCCTGACCAGGTTCCAAACTTTTATCAAAGAACATCAATCTTTGTAGACATTTAACCACATCAGATAAAAATAATATAGACAAATTTAATGAATTAAAAAGGAAAATATGTGCAAAAAAAGGAAAATATGTGAAAAGGTAAGCTCAACAGTTATTACAGAGTAAATCATTCTAGAACTCAAAAGCCTTGGTATTTCTTATTAACTTGCAATAAAGAATAAAATATTTAAAATAGAAATTCATAAGCATTTGTATATTTTTAAAATATTTGAATGTTAACTATAACACATTTCAGAATATGAGAATTACTGGGAAAAATTGTCATATTTGGTTTTAATCATTAAGGCTGAGAATATGCTTAATACAAAGAAGCATTGACTAGCACTCTTGAATAAAGGGCCTTTGTACCTATTTGACAACCTTTCCTTGTTTCCAACTAAAAGATATATTGAATTGTGGTGAAAATGGGCTCATTCTTACACAGCACTCTTAACAAAATGTTCACAGCATCACAAGAAGACAAAGGTGATCGTGCTTATTTTGGGTTGAAGGATGACAGTTGACAAGTTTTTTGTTTTTGTTTTTGTTTTTTACTTTTAATAGTTTGATCACCTTGAGAGACAGGAAGATCTGGTTCACATTTTGCCTCATTTTTTCTAGTTGTGTGACAGTGGGCAAGACATCTGAATTACAGCCTCAGAGTCAAACTTAAGGTGACAGGTTGCAATCTGCTCTGAGGGAAGGCATCATCCTTGACCTCCTGATAGAAACTTGTCATACAGCTAATAATTTAATCAAATCAGAAAGAAATAGACAAAAGTACCTAAAAGATAAATTTGCAAAAATATTCTTCTGGGTTCTAGTTTTTTAAACTTGTGAGATTGCTAATGCCCATTTTTTTATCAGCATAAAATTTCTGCAGACAAAATTTTCTTTTTTCTTTTTTTTTTTTGCAAGGCAATGGGGGTAAGTGACTTGCCTGGAGCCACACAGCTAGGTAATTATTAAGTGTCTGAGGTCGGATTTGAGCTCAGGTACTCTTGACTCCAGGGCCGGTGCTCTATCCACTGTACCACCTAGCCACCCCCAGACATAATTTTCAACAAGCAGCAAACAATAATGACCTAAATTGTAATAAGTTTTCTGGATATGTATTAATATATATGTATTATATATATATATATATGATAAGTAAATTAGGTAGATATAGATGTTTATGTTTTGTCTGAATAATCACGTGGAAGAATATGATTTCTCTCTCATCACACCCAATTTGGATCAACATATACCATGGAGACAATGTAAAGACTGGCAAATGCCTTCTGTGGGGGTGGGGGGAGGGAAGTAAAATTAGGGGAAAAATTGTAAAACTCAAAATAAATAAAATATTTGAATAATCACATGGAAACTGTAAAAATAACAGCTTGTAACACTATTCTGTGATTATTTCTGCCTTTCCCTACAACTTCTCAGTTTTTCTGTTGATTGCAAGAGAGTTTTCTAAAAATTCTTTTGTCTCCGCAGTGTAGTGTGGCTCATCTCCTGCTAAGAGCTGTGCCACCCCATCTAAGGTTGGCAATGCAATTGGCAGCCACCTTTCACATCCCTCTGAAATCTAGTCCAAACAAAATTTGTGCAGACCCAATACAGAAGCAAAGAACTTACAAGTTTTCTTACATCACACAACTGAGGAAGTTCCAACCATATTTCTTCATGTGAAATTTTTTTCATGGCTTTTTTTTTTAGGTTTTTGCAAAGCAAATGGGGTTAAGTGGCTTGCCCAAGGCCACACAGTTAGGTAATTATTAAGTGTCTGAGACTGGATTTGAACCCAGGTACTCCTGACGCCAAGACAGGTGCTTTATCCACTATACCACCTAGCCACCCCTTTTTCATGGCTTTTGTGGATTTATCCACTCACAGTAAATTACAGCTAGCACATCTGGAAGGTCTGAGCTTTGCTGGTGTTACAGCCCCTCCCTCCCTTCTTCACTAATAGAGTAACCTGTCTGACCCTCTCTTGTTGGGTGTGCACCAGGGGCCTTGGGACAGGCCTCCACATGGCAGGTCGGTGGGGAGCGCATGGGCCTATCAGATCAAAGCCTTGAGGACCCTGGGGAGCTGAAAGAGGAAGGACACCTGAAGATTCCCCAGATGTGGCCGATGCAAAGGCCATGTCGTAGTGGATGAGGGAGAGGTAGCAAAGCCGGGGCCCCACGGGCATCCTGTAGGTTTCCTTGGGCTGTTCAGGGATGGCCAGGCCAAAGCCTGTGACCCACGGTGGCCAGGACACCCCCAGAAAGATGTGGGCACCACGGCCTTGCGCTGCCACAGCTGCAGCAACACTGCAGCCCTAGGCCTAGTCCACAGCTGGGCCCGACTCTGGGCAGCAGCTTGGAGGACACAGCCACCTCCTCTCCCAGTTCTAATAGATAATCTAGCACTTACAGTCAAAAAGCCATTCTGAGGAGTCCCGTGTGAGTGATTTTTGTTACAATTATGGAGCTTCACACACTGTGTTTGGTTTTGATTTGTGGTATTTTAGTCCTTGGTGATATTTGAGAAACAATTTTATGAGTTCCCCAAAAGGGAGCAGGTGTGCAGTGAGGTCGTAGAGGGCAGGCAGGCCTAGAGATGGCCTTTCAAGAAGTCTAACAGTGAAAGGAAAAGGCAGATGGAGTGGGATTCTGTAGAGAGGGGCACTCAGGGCAGGCCTGTTTAGGGTAGAACAAGAATAAGCAACTTGGGACAAAGGACATGTGGTTTGGGGGGCAGCTAGGTGGCACAGTCCAGAGACCATCAGCCCTGGAGTCAGGAGGACCTGAGTTCAAATCCCGCCTCAGACATTTAATAATTATCTAGTTGAGTGGCCTTGGGCAGTCACTTAACTCCATTACCTTGCCAACAAAAAAAAAAAAAGGAAAAAAAAGGACAAGTGGTTTGTGGAAGAATAAAATTAAAAACTTATGAGAAGGGCAGATTGACAGCCATTGTCTGGAGAAGGCGGAAGGGCAGAGGATCAAAGAAAGGTGGTCAGGCTACCATTTATGAAAGGAAACTGAAGGACAAGAAGAATGTATAGATACAAACAGAATTTTTATAGTGGGGATCAGAAAAAAGAGTTAAGGAAACATAAAAATTCTCAGTCTAATTATTAAAGTAGGTGACAGGGTCATCGCTTGCAATTATGGGAGGTAGGTTTGAATTGGGGAATTATGATTAAAGCGCTGCTATTCTGTACCTCCTTTATTAATTCCACTTTGGATAACAAATGTTTTCAAAATGATGGCATACATTTCCTTTTGTTAATAGATATTATTCCATCTAACCTTTTAAATGTCATTTTTTCCCTTTGAACACAGAAAAACAATGTGATGACACATGAAACCACCTACTTTAATGAAGTTTTAAGTACTGGAATTAAAGTAGTATTGAAATAAATGAATACATATTATTTATTATGAAAAGTTCATTTGACTTAGCAGGTAAACATAAATAATTTAAGGACTTGTCATACTTGTTTAATTCATTAGTTAAGAATTCTCATAACCATACGCTGAACATTGATGGCTTAAGCAAATACTGTTATTTCCCAAAGATTGAATTCATTGTAATGAAATTGATTCTGAGTTTGTTCAAACTATAAGGAACATTCAAATAGATCAGCCATACTGATTACTTGGAGACTGATCAGCAGACTTTCTCAGTGATTCAGTGCTGTGGGAAATTCACTGCCAAGCACAAGCAAGACAAAGATCTGGAGTTAGGGAACTTTGGAAAGGGTTTTTGATTAGCCCGTTGAAATATCCTTTGATCTAACTTAAGTTATTTAGCCTTTAGGATCCTTCACTCCTGATCTATGAAAAGGGAAGGATAATATTTGTTCCCACATAATACTTGTCAGCAGCTATGAGATCAGAAAATGAAAGGTAGTATTTATTAAGCAAATCAGCATTTTATTTTCTTAAATGAAGTTCACTGAAGCATGCATTCTTTTTTTTCTGGAGCAAATTCAAAGATGTGTTTGGGTGTTTTGTTTTCTTTTCTTTTCATAGAAAAGAATCTGAATTTTCCTTCTTAGGCAATAAGACATACTTAATACTGAAGTGAATAAAGATCTTATTGATGTGGGTGCTCTCTCAGTGGTCCATCCTGAACAGCTTTTGTCTATGTCATTCCACCCAACATATTAGAAACTTTTGTATAATAAATTGTGTACTGAATTTAGGGTCTGAAGAACTGAGTTCAAATTGAAGCTCTGCCTCTTATTGTTGGCGTGTCTTTGGGAAAGTCATTTTTAACACTATGAGAATCAGTTTTTTCATCTATGAAACAAGGCATTGGAATAGATAATCTAAAAGGCCTCTTTCAATGTAGCATTTTATTTGTCCAACTCTTATCCATCCTTCTAAATATATGAATAGCCTACCTCCTTTTCCAACCTGATATCTTCATGGATGAGATTATTTTTTTAAAAGAAAGAAAAGTAAAAGGGATCTGAAAAGGCAGAAACAGATCTTGAATTCAACAGTTTAGAGTATGAAATAATATGACAGAGTAGAAAAGGAAGAAGGACCACTGAACACCTAGAGCTTGTCAATCATTCAGCCATGAAGTTGGCTAAAGCAAGTACCGTGTATCATGATACAGTCATCTATTGCATCCAGGTCATCTCCAGCCATCTTTTGTTCTGCCACTGGACTTCAATGACTATGGGGGAGAGAATGAGACTGATGACTTTGTATAACTGTGCTTTATTTATATCTAATTCATTTAAGAGTCAATACATTACCCCTTAATGTCATTGGTTCTCTTCAAAAAGGACAGACAATAATTACTTTGAGTAACCCAGTGATATTCAGTTTTGTTATTTTTTCACAGGCAGTCTTATTTCTTCTGTTTCTAAAGATAGTGGGACAGTTGATTGTATAGTACCCAGTTTTGTCATATATCTTTGTTTCAATGATAAATTTATACTGTTTCTTAAATTTATTTTTTAACTTAAACTCTAATTGTGATTTTCCTAAATTAGGTAAATTTAGCCTCTCAACAGAGTGTTTTTCATCTCTGGAAATTTGATTTGGAGGGACCCAGCAAAGATCCAATTTCTTGAAGTACACATTTCCCTAGTCTCCTGGGAATGATGAAAACCAACCTTACAGGTGTTACCCAAAGGAAGTGTAGCTCCATAAATAGAGACAGATTGTCAACAGTGACAAAATTCTTTGTGGAAAGGATTTTTAACTTTTTTAAATCACATTAATGAACTTTTAGAGAAAATCAATAATAGTCCCATGTCTGATTAGGTGGGACCAATGCCCTCATTAATTGAGAACAGTAATAATTTTAAAAATAGCTATTTCTAGAAGCTTTAACCACCTTTCTCTGGATAATAAGGCATTTACTTGGCTAGATTATGAATGAGCAGCTGCTAATTTGCAAGGAAAGCTAGACCAGATGGTGAGGCCAAAAGGAATAGGGTAGTTTGTATGGTTTGACTATGTCACTCACCAAGCGGTAACAAAGAACCTGCTGAGTTTCAGACACTATGCTAGGTGCTGGGGGATACAAAGAAGCAAAAAAAAGACAATCTTTTTTTTCAGAGATTTTTTTCCAAGGATCTTACCATCTAATAGAGATCCTGTGTTAAAAAAACATATGTATAGACAAAATTTATACAATTTAAATTGGAGATCATCCCAAAAAGGCACTAAGATTAAGGAGCACTAGGAAAAGTAGGACTTTAACTGATACTCGAAGAATCCTAGGGAAGCCTGAAGGTAAAGATGAGGATAGAAAGCATCCTTGGCATGGGACAGTCAAGGCATTTCAGTGGAATTTTTTGTACAAGGAACAGCAAAAAGGCCACTGTCACTGGATGGATTTTTCTTGGGCTTCAACATCTCCACAGCTATTGACATTATGAATATACTGTCCCCCTTAATAATTTCTTCTCTGTAGGTCTTCTGGACACCATTTCTCTCCTAGGTGTCCTCTCCCCTAACTCACTGCTCCTTCTCTGTCTCCTTTGCTGGGTTCTGTTCCTCATCATTCCCTCTAATTGTAGTTATTTCTCAGGGTTCTGTCCTTCCAGCTCTTCTCTTCTCCCTCTATACTGCTTCACCTGGTGATTTCATCAGCTTCCATGTACATAATTACCAGCTTTTTCTTGTAATTCTCAAATCTATCCACCCTACTCCAATGTCTTTGTTGTTGGACCTTCAATCTCACATATCCAACTGGATAACCAAGAGAAATCTTAAACTAAATATGTCTAAAACCAAACTTTTCCTCTAAATCCCTACCCTTACCCTCTACCTTCCCTACTACTATAGAGTACAATACTATTCCTCGGTCTCATAGGTAGAAATGACAGCATTTGATAATTGATTGAATGTGTTGAGAGAGAGTAAAGAGTTGAGGCTAGTATCTAGGATGCAAGTGATTGGAAGATGGTGGTATAACCAGGAAATTAAGAAGAATAGAGTTCAATTTTGAACTTAATGTCCTTTGTTAGAGAACATTAATTGTTTTCTACTTCCTAGTTTTCATCATTTTTTTATTTTTATTTTAAGGCAATGGGTTAAGAATGACTTGCCCAAGGTCACACAGCTAGGCAATTATTGTGTCTGAGGTGAGATTTGAACTCGGGTCCTCCTGATTCCAGGCCTATACTCCACTATGCTACCAAGCTGTCCCTCATGTTTCATTGATTTTTAAATGTGAGGTTACAGGTACAAAGTCAATTGAGCTAGAGAACTGAGGTAATTATGCATATAATCTGGTCCAAGAAAAACCCTAAACATTTTCACCTGAAATATTCAGGTAAATCAATGGAAATGTTTTATTTTGCTTCAGTTATTTTCTGCTTTCAAAAATTGAGTGAACTCAGTTCTCTATTTTCTTTTGAAAATAGTCCCTAGCAATATGAGGTAAAATAAATGTAATATGGCAAAAGTAGATATTTTTAGAAATATAAACACATCTGAATTTCTAGAAATAAAAATAGCAGTTTCTATAAAAAACCATATTCTTGAGCCTACCTCAAAGTTGTTATAAGGGTCAAATAAGAATATATGTAAAGTATTTTGTAAGCTTTATATTTGTTGTAAAAATGCTTGGCATTATTGTTGTTATTATTATTAAAAAGAATTCAGAATTTAGTTGAGACTTGGATTTTAATGCCAGATCTTCCACTAAACTCTGCATGAGACCATGATCAACACATATCATTTCTATGACCTTCAATTTCCTCATATTTAAAATTCAGGGGTTGAACAAGATGGTCTCTCAGGTCTCTCCCCATTCTAACCTTCACTGTCTTATGAATGTCTCAGTTCCCATAGTTCAAAATCGACCAAATTAGAAATAAACAAGTTAGCGTCATTGAATTACATCTATTTTGGCCAGATAACCAAGCCTGGGCCAGCTAGGTGGCACAGCGGATAGAGCACCAGCCTTGGAGTCAGGAGTACCTGGGTTCAAATGTGACCTCAGACACTTAATGATGACCTAGCCATGTGGCCTTGGGCAAGCCACTTAACCCCATTGCCTTGAAAAATCTAAAAACAAAAACAAATAACCAAGCCTGCCGGTAAGACCATGTTTCTATTTTCCTTAAACATAATCTAGAATGGGAAATTCTCAAAATTGAAATGTTGGATTTCATACAAATCCTACATCTAGATTTTTTACCAAATATGTCAGTTTGACTTCAGGTTTTTGGCTTCTTATAGACACAGTTCTAGAATGGAAAAAAAATATATCATACCCATCAGATATTAATTAACTTAAGTTTTATCCTATATACATTGCAGCAAAATCTGAATTATTAAATGCTTTGAGGGATTTGATTATCAGGGATTCATTATGACCATGGTATGAGTGGTATTTCCAGGATTCTGCCAATTCTCAGATACTATAGATTTTGAGAGTGACTTATCTTATGAAAGGTTTGGTTTTTTGTGTTCTGTTACTTCATTTTAAGGAGTTTTTTCAAAAGTAAGGAACAGTAGTACTCCAAAATTATTCTTTTTAATTACTCCACTGTTGAATGGGATTAATAAATTTGTAAAACATTTTCTTTTTAGTGTCCTTTCATCCTTAACATCTAAATGCTTTAAACATTTCACTTTAGGATAATGAATTATTTATATATATTTATATATTTAAAGCATAAATAATTTCCATAGTAAGTGCTTAACAAATAGTTGTTAATTAAATGATTATAGGACAGCTAGGTGATGTAGTGGACAGAGACCCTGATGGTTAGGAGGACCTGAGTTTAAATCTGACCTCAGACACTTGATATATACTAGCTGTGTGACCTTGGGCCAGTCACTTAACCCTATTGGCACACACACACACACACACACACACACACACACACACACACACACACACACAACCCTGCCCAAAAATTGTTATAGGCAGATTTTAAGACATTGAAAAACAAAATTTTGTTTTGAAATTTTCTGCATCTCTCTTGGAAGTGAATGTTAGCTTGAAATATTATGTCTTGCTTAGCATAATTGCTAAATTTCTTTATAAATTGTGCTTTACTGAGCCTTTGGCTAATTTTGCTTGGGTTAAGGGGTTTATTTTAAACAGGTAAGGCAGCTAGGTTGTATAGTGGATAAAACACTTGCCCTGGAGTCAGAAGAATGAGAATTAAAATCCTGCCTCCAACACTTGACACTAGCTATGTGACCTTAGAGAAGTCACTTAACCCTGATCATCTTACATCCAAGGCCATCTCCAGCTGTCCTGATTCATATCTGGCTACTGGACCCAGATGGCTCTGGGGGAGAAAGTGAGCCTGGTGACTTTGCACAGCACCCCCTCAACTCAAATCTAATTCATGTGCTTGTCATGATAACACTTCCCTGATGTCATGGTCTTCTTTAAAAATGAAGGACAAGGCTCAAAATCATCATTTTAATCAGGTTATTGTGTAGCTCACTACACCTTTTGTACCTTACAATAGAGTGACATTGCCTTTTGAACTTCTAAGCACCTAATGCCATAAGAAATAATTATATCATATGCAATCATTATGTTTGTAAATTGATAGTTGCTCTGAATAAATTTTCATTACTTGAGGCAACTAAATTAAATTTACTGAACATTTATTTATTAAGCATCTACTATGCTACTTTTTCATTCAATAGGATAAGACTTCAATTGTCACTTGGAATATTTTCACATTTTAGTGATATATTCATTAATTTGTTTAATGAATATAACCTCACTTTGAACCCTTCTGCAAGGGGCAAGAGACATGGAATAAGGGACCCTTTAAACTCTCACTTTTCTCATTTTAAAGAAGTTAATTTTCATTCTAAATGTTTATTTTATTCTTTAAACTGTTACACTCCATCCAGTCATATAGGATGGTACCTTCTTTGTTACATATTCTTGGAGTTGCCTCAGGCACTGAAAGACTGAGGGATTTGCCCTGAGTGACAGGGCCAGGTTTGTCAGAGGTGAATCTTCCTTGGCTAGCTCTGTTACCTCTAAAATAGACACTTATTAAGTAGATATGTTAAAGAGAGATGAAACAGAAGCTAAATATTTAGTTTATACTGAAATTGATGCTTTGAATGAATTTAGAATATTGAAAGATAAAGTGAATTTGGTGTTATACTTTGCATACCTGGCAAATGAGATCAGGGCATCTTATGTTATTGTTATTGTTGAGTTAATCAGGGTTAACTGACTTGCCCAGGATCACATAGCTTATAGGATTCTGATGCTAGATTTGAACTCAGGTCTTCTTGACTGCAGGTCTGGTGTTCTTTCCATTGCACTATCTCATTGCTCCATAAATCAAGGCATTCTTAATATAATTCAAGCCAATCAAAGCCATAATGGGGAGCATGCAACACTAGCATGTTGACTTGCAGGAATTTGTAAAGAAAGCCTGCCACTGTGAAGAGAGTGAGGGAGTTGCTAAGGAATCCCCTTCTACCCAAAAAGAAAGAAAAAGGGGTTCACATATGGGTCAATCCTTTGATTTGGGAGGGATTGACAGTCCAGCCTGCCATGCTTATCAGCACTACCTGGAGAGTTGTAGAGTTATTTCCTATGAAATTATTTATTGTTCATTTATTTCAGTCAACTCTTTATGATCCAATTTTGGGTTTTTTTTGGCAGAATTACTGAAATAGTTTGCCATTTCCTTCTCCAGTTCATTTTAAGGAAACTAAAGTAAACAAGGTTAAGTGACTTGTCCAAGGTTTATAACCCTGGACAAGTCACTTAACTTTGCTGCAGCTAGTAAGTATCTGAGGTCAAATTTGAACTCAGGAAGATGAGTCTTTCTGACTCCAGGCCAGCAGTCGATCCACTGCACCACCTAGCTGACCTATAAAATATATTATTTCTTTCTAAATTACAACTCAATTTCTTATGTTATAATAAAATTACTTATGCTAAGTTTTATAATTCTAGTGCTCTTCTGATTCTAGTGCATGTCCACCTCAACACTAAGTGATATTGTCTATCTTTTTCATATTTTGAGGCTTATTAAAATATGCCATTTCTGTAAAGCTAGAACTAACAAAAACTTATAAGGCATTCTCACATTCCTATCAGAACTTGTTGGTGAAGCTAGTTTTCCATTATTGTTGAGCTTGTGACTCAGCAAGGAGAATATAGACACAGATATAAAATGAATTGTGCTTTGGGGGACAGGTGGGGGGAGAAACAGGGCATCTTCTTGTACTGATAAAAGAGAATCTACGGATAGACTTGGCATCTATCCACCTCCCTTCCTCGTAATGAAGAACAACTGTGAAATAGTAAAAGAAACTATTAGGGTAAGTGTGCACTTACATCTTAACTGCTGGTTAACTTACAAATGAATAATGTATGAAGATTAACAAGAAAAGCCAATATATATGCTAGTTTGCCCTCCAAAAATAGATGAGCTGAAGAAAGGTTCACTACCCCTGAAAACTGAAATAAGTCTTTATAGTAGAGAAAGGGTGGGAAACTGCCTAACATGGACTGGATATGGCCTTTGATTTAACTTCATCTTGATAGTGGAACCAGTAGTATATACAGTTTTGGACCTGGACTTAGGAAGACCTGAGTAAAAACCTAGTTTCAGACACTCCTAGCTATATGACCTTGGACACAGTTACTTAAATTCTTTTTGCCTCAGTTCCCTTATCGGCATGATGGGGATAATAATAGCACCTACTTCCCAGGCTTGTTGCGAGAATCAAAATCTAACATCAGTATTGTATAAATGCTAGATATTGTTATTATCATCTCATCTCTGTATAGTTTTATAGAAAAAGACATGTGATTAAAGAGCTTTAGCTTTGTTATCTAGAAAAACTATAATTAGGCTTAACCATTTTGGAAAACTATAGCTCTTTATACACAAGAACTTTGAAACAAATGAATCATCAATATCTGTTTTTAAAATATCTTAAGATATATAACTATGAACAAGATTGAACACAACTTGTTCCAGACTAAAAAATTTGAAGCGGAAGAAAATCAGAGTTCAAGGAACATTTGAAATATTGTATTAAGGAGAATTATATGAATGTAAACATTATACTGCTCCTGAGGACCTAGAACAGTGGACTGCTGACAGATTAGGAGGCTGAATATCAGAGGAATTTGAGTAATTAAATTCTCACCATATTATAACTAAATATATAAATAATTGTTTTGCCAAATATAACTTTATAACTAAAGAGAAAAAATGCAAGTTTGAGAACACTGACTGTATGGTGTATTGTTGGCAATGGCTACATAGATGAATGTTAAAAGTCCTGACTTCTCTTATTCTGTAGCCTCAGCCTCTATTTCTTTTTTTTTTAACTTATACTATTCTGTTTGTATGCCCAGGTTTTAGTGTAGTGCTTTGTAGATAACAGGTGCTTAATAGATGTTTTCTAATTCATTCTTTCCAGAGTCCACAAAAGGAAATAGAAATCTTTATTCAAGAAATAAATGATCAGACTTCCAGCCAAGATGGCAGAGAGAAAACAGTCCCTGTCTCTTGATCTTCCCTCATTTATAACTTGAAAGAAACCTCTTAACATAAATCCAATTGACAAAACTCAGAAAGAGAAGCTAGGAGAAGAACACCCACCTCAAGGTCTGTCTTTGGGGATCATGGGTGTGCTGAATGCAGAGAGCAAAGACTCTCCTGGGAGGACAGGATGGGGTGAGACCCTGAGAGTAGAAGTACCCTGAGAACAGCCACAGAGGTGTTGGCTGTGGGAGCCCGGGTCCAACAATCAACTGGAGAGTGGAGGCACTGGCTGTGGGACTGACAGTTTGGGACTTACCAGAAGGGCAAGTTCCAGCCTCTAGAACCCCCTACTGGCCAGGTGGAGTTATTACACTCAGTGAACAATGCCTCTAGCACTCCCTACTGGCCAGCCCACCTGGAATTACTGAACCCAGTGAGTAAAGCCTCTAGGGATCCCAACACCAAACCTATGTGAACTAGCCCCTCTCCCAACACAAGGTCATAGGAAAATGAAGAAAGGCCATCAGAAAGGGGCGTCCATAGAAAAATTCCTAGAAGGAAAAGACCCTAACTCAGAGAGATCTAGAACATCTGAGGAGAATCTTAACTCTATTAGAGAGAATATATTTAGCCAGAAGTGATGGACACTCGTGACTTATTCATGAAACTGCTATCCCATAAGATGAACCTGGCTATATCCCTACCTGGGAGAAAGACTCTAATAGCTCCCAATAATTATAATTCACTTAGAATATACTTAGCCAGAAGTGATGGACACTCATGTGTCTGTGACTCAGAATGATTTAAAAATAATATCTCCTTAAAATGGGGGAACAGAAAAGAGATGGTTGGATGGAAGAGACTGAATGGAGTAAATCTCATTGTATTAAGAGGTACAAAGGGGGAGGGGGCAGATCCAAGATGGCAATAGGAAAAGAGCCTCTCTTAATGTGTTGTCTCTCTATAATATTTCAAAACTTATAAAATAAAGACTCTAACTAAAATTTCAAGATACAGAGCCCACAGAGGGATCCAGTGAGACAGACCAAGGTAAGCTGGAAAATAGCAGAAAGGCTTGGGTCCAGGAGGTTAGAGGGGCGGCCCGCCAGAGTGAAGGAACTTCAGACTCCTGGAGGCAGACCTGAGAGCTGTGGGTCACGGTGGTGGGGGCAGTTTCCTGACCAATAACCCGGGGACTACCAGGCACAACTTGGAAGATCAGCAGAGGGTCCTCTGCCAGAGCAAGTGCATGAAGCCCAGCCCTTAGGGAACTGGGCAAGCAGCTAAGCCACAGCAGCCCAGATCCAGGAAACAAAAGCAGGTGGAGCTGGTAAGCAGGAGCCCCTAGGCAACTGAGCCTTGAGTGCTTAGCCTAGGTAGGGGAGTGGAGAGAGACTTCAGAGATCTGTCCTCTGTACCTGGAAAAGTACTCTGGAACTCTGACCACATTTAGATCCCAATCGCTCAGGCACCCCATGGTGGAGGGGTGTACTTGTGGTCATTCACAGACCAGGAGAGTAGACAGAACTTCACACATTGAGATCCTTGTGGAGTGGGGGTGTCCCAGTAATACTCAAAGACTCACGAAGTATCCCAATACCAGGCACATGCTGGAGAAATGAGTAAACAGAGAAAAAAGAGGAACACCAATGAGCAATACTTTGTCCCAAGAAGGATCAAAATATTCAGTCAGAAGATGAGGAAGTCCAAGTTCCTGCATCTAAAGACTTCAAGGAAAACAGAAATTGGGCTCAGGCTAGGACAGAGCTCAAAAACTATTTTGAAAATCAAGTGAGGGAGATAGAAGAAAAATTTGGAAAAGAAATGGGAGAGATGCAGGAAAAATATGAAAAAGAAGTCAGCAGCTTAGTCAAGGAAATCCAAAGACACATCATTTCTATGTTTTGGTTTTATCACCTGTTATGCTCTGAATTACACAGTTTCCTTCAAAATGAATTTAAATGGATTTTATGAGAGGAAGACAAGATCCTATTTGTGGTGCCATGAGGAAAGTATATTATCTATAAGCAAAATATTTATGTTGTAATGTGATAGGTAGTAAATAATATCATTCCTAAATAAATAAATTCTAACATCTTAAAGATATGATTTTGAGCTTTAAGCTTTCCTCTTTCATATTAGATAAAGAAGAATAATTTTTAAGAAAGAGGTACAAAAGACTTATTGCCATAGAGGGGAAGAAGGGAGGAAGCGAAAACTGCCTTAATCTTACTTTCATCAGATTGGCTTAAAATTAACATACATATACTTAGTTAAGTCAAGAAACTTATCTTACCTTTAAAGTGTTCAAAGGGGATGGGGAGAAAAGGGGAAACCAACAGAAGGAAGGGAAAGAAGAAGAGCAAAGGGAAAGGGGAAAAAAGGGGAGGGTGTTGGATATAGGATGGCAAATGCACTGAAGATGGTGGTATTCCGAAACAATACTGGGGAATCTGGATAAAGGGGAAAATACAAACAGGGAAGATAGTATGGGGGGAAGGCAATAAATAGTAATTATAACTTTGAATGTGAATGGGATGAACTCTCCCTTAAAACATACGCAAATAGCAGAGTGAATTAAAAATCCTACAATGTGCTACTTACAAGAAGCTCATTTGAAGAAGAGAGATACATACAGAGTAAAGGTAAAAGGTTGGAGCAAAATAATATTTAGCTTAAGCAGAAGTGAAAAAAGCAGGGGTAGCAATCCTTATCTCAGACAAACCAGCTGCAAAAATAGATGAGGACAGAAATTATATCATCCTAAAAGGTACCATAGACAATAAAGTAATTTCAATACTAAATATGTATGTACCCAATGGTATAGTAACCAAATTCTTAGAGGAGAAGTTGAAGGAGTTACAAGAAGACAGACAGCAAAACTCTACTAGTGGAATACCTCAACCTCCCACTCTCAGATTTAGATAAATCTAACCATAAATAAGAAGGAAGTTAGGAGGTAAATAGATTGTTAGAAAATCTAGACATGATAAACTTATGGAGGAAATTTAATGGAGATAAAAAGGAATATGCTTTCTTTTCTGCAGCACATGGCACTTACACAAAAATTGACCATGTACTAGGGCATAAAAACCTAATGATCAATTGCAGAAAGGCAGAAATAGTGAATACATCTTTCTCAGATCATATTGAAATAAATATTTCATGCAGTATTGGGCCAGGAAGATATAGACCCCAAATTAATTGGAAATTAAATAACCTCATTTTTAAAGAATGAGTGGATCAAAAAATTATAGAAGAAAGAATTAATTATTATTTCCTAGATAATGACAATGACAAAACAACATACCAAAACCTATGGGATATATTCAATGTGGATGTCAGGGAATATATTATATCTATAAATTCTTATATGAATAAGTTAGAGAGAGGAAATCATTGGACTAAACCTGCAACTAAAAAAAATTAGAGAAAGAACAAACTAAAATCCCCAATTAAATATCAAATTATAAATTGCAAAAATTAAAGGAGAAATTAATAAAATTGAAAGCAAAAAAAACTATTGAATGAATAAATAAAACCAAGAGCTGCTTTTATGAAAAAAACCAATAAAATTGATAAACCTCTTTTCAATTTGATTAAAAAAAGAAAGAAGAAAACCAAATTGTTAGTATCATAAATGAAAAAGGTGAACTCGGCACCAATGAGGAGGAAATTAAAGCAATAACTTGGAATTATTTTGCCAAACTATATGCAAATAAATTTGAAAATCTAAGTGAAATGGATGAATATTTGCAAAAATATAAGTTGCCCAGATTAAATGAACAGGAAATTAAATACCTAAATAACCCTATCTCAAAAAAAAAATTCAACAAGCCATTACTGAATTCCCTAAGAAAACATCTCCAGGGCCAGATGGATTCACAAGTGAATTCTATCAAACATTTAAGGAACAACTGGTTCCAATTCTTTATAAATTCTTTGGAAAAATAGTTGAAGATGGAACTCTCCCTAACTCTTTCTATGACACCAATATGGTGCTGTTACCTAAACCAGGAAGAGTTAAAACAGAGAAAGAAAATTATTGATCTATCTCTCTGATGAATATAGATGCAAAAATCTTCAATAAAATGACTATAGGAAAATGACTTTAACAAGTTATCACCAGGATAATACATGATGACCAAGATGGATTTATCTCAGGAATGCAGGGTTGGTTCAATATTAGAAAAACTGTCAGTATAATTAATTGTATCAATAACAAACCTAACAGAAATCATGATTATATCAATAGATGCTGAAAAAGCTTTCAACAAAATACAGCACCCATTCCTACTAAAAACACTAGAGAGTGTAGGAATAAATGGATTACTACTTAGAATAATAAGCAGTATCTATCTGAAACCATCAACAAGCATTATATGCAATGGGGATAGGTTAGAGGCATTCCCAATTGAACCCCCATTAGGGGTGAAACAAGGATGACCATTATCACCACTACTATTCAATATCATATTAGAAATGTTAGCTTCAGCAATAAGAAGAAAAAGAAATTGAAAGAATTAGAATAGGGAAGGAAGAGACAAAACTAACTCTTTGCAGATGAGATGATGGTATACCTAGAGAATACAAAAAAATCATCTAAAAAGCTACTAGAAATAATTAGCAACTTTAGCAATGTCACAGGATGTAAAATAAACCCCCACAAATCCTCAACATTTCTATATATGACTAGTAAGATGCAGCAGAAAGAGCTAGAAAGAGAAATTCCATTCAAAGTAACTTCAGACAATATAAAATATCTGGGAGTCTCCCTGCCAAGGCAGACTCAAAAACTTTTTGAAAACAATTGCAAAACACTTCTTACACAAATGAAATCAAATTTAAATAACTGGGCAAGCATCAACTGCTCAAGGATAGGCCCACTTAACCTCATTTGCCTTGCAAAAATCTAAAAAAAGGTAAGATCAAAATGGATACAGGATTTAGACATAAAAGTCAATATTATGAGCAAACTAGGAGATCAAGGAATGGTTTACCTGTAAGATCTATGGAAAGGGAAGCAGTTTATGACCAAGGAAGAGATGGAAACATCATTAAAAATAAACTAAACAGGGGTGGCTAGGTGGTGCAGTAGATAGAGCACTGGCACTGGAGTCAGGGGTATTTGGGCTCAAATCCGGTCTCAGACACTTAATAATTACCTAGCTGTGTGGCCTTGGGCAAGCCACTTAACCCTGTTTGCCTTGCAAAAACCTTAAAAAAAATAAAAACTAAACAATTTTGATTATATTAAAAAGCTTTTGCACAGACAAAACCACTGTAATCAAGATCAAAAGAAATGTAGTAAATTGGGAAACAATTTTTACAACTATTATTTCTTACAAAGGACTCATTTCTAAAATATACAGAGAACTCAGTCAAATTTTTAAAAAGACAAGCCCATTCCCCAATTGATAAATGGTCAAAGGATATGCAAAGGCAATTTACAGAAGAGGAAATCAATGTGATCCATAGTCATATGAAAAATTGCTCTAAATCACTAATTATTAGAGAAATGCAAATTAAAGCATCTGTGAGGTACCACCTCACACTTCTCAGACTGGTCAATATGACCAGAAAAGACAATGATCAAAGTTGGAAGGGATGTGGGAAATCTGACAAACTGATACATTGTTGGTAGAGCTGTGAACTCATCCAACCTTTCTGAAAAACTAGTTGGAATTATGCCCAAAAGGCAACAAAAATGTGCACACCTTTTGATCCAGCAATATGACTACTGGGTCTATACCTTGAAGAGATTATGAAAAAGGGTAAAAATATCACTTGTACAAAAATATTCATAGCAGCCCTGTTTGTGGTGGCATAGAATTGGAAATTAAGTGAATGTCCTTCAATTGGGGAATGGCTTAACAAACTGTGGTATATGTATATCATGGAACACTCTTGTTCTATTAGAAACTAGGAGGGATGGGAATTCAGGGAAGCATGGAAGGATTTGTATGAACTGATGCTGAGCAAGATGAGCAGAACCAGAAGAACATTCTACAACCTAACAGCAAGATGGTGGTAGTGATCAACCTTAATGGACTTGCTCATTCCAACAGTGCAACAATCAGGCACAACTTTGGGGTATCTGTAATGAAGAATGCCATCTGAATCCAGAGGAAACAATTGTGGGGTTTGAACAAAGACCAAAGACTATTACCTTTAATTTAAAAAATGTTATCTTATTATGTAATTTTGCTATCTCTTATACTTTATGTTTATTCGTTAAGGATATTATTTCTCTCTCATCACATTCAACTGAGATCAGTGCATACCAAGGAAACAATGTAAAGACAATGCCTTCTGTGGGGGGTGGGGGAAGGGAAGCAAGATTAGGAGAAAATTGTAAAATTCAAAATAAAATATTTCTAAAAAAATAAATGATCATAAATAGCCTACTTTTTACTTTTTGTTAAAAATTTGAAATGCTCTTTTGAAAAATAATATTCTGATGGAACATTAAAATAGACATGTTTTATTGGACCATTGGAGATGCATTTCTGAAACTTTAGGAACATATTTAGGAGTGTTCTGCATAAAGATGATAATTAAAGCTGAGGGATTGAATAAGATGGCCAGAAGGCCAAGTATAAAGAAAGAAAAACCAAAGATAATAAACTTAGTTGTTAAAAATATGAGTCAGGAAAGGAGATAGGTTAGGAAGAAAATAGTAAGTGAATGAATGAATGAATAACTTATAGAAATAAAGGCATTTTCTAGCTACTTTCTTTGGGCAAAAGCACTGAGTTAAGAACTAGGAATATGAATAGAAAAGTGAGTCCAGAAGCCCACATTCTAATGGGAGAACCAAAACATAGGAGGTTCAAGCTACAGGTCTGATGGAAAGGTCCCATGTCACAATAGTGCAGTGGCAAAGCACACAGTATTTAATAAATCCTTATTAGTTGAACTATTTGACAGTGACAAAGACTTTGGTTATTGGAATTTCTTTTCCAGGTGTTCAGAAGTCATGGCTGTTTATGAGGGAGTGGCTGACAGGCAGAGGAAGTTTGTGTCTTTCACAAGAGTTGCTTCCCTGAATTATAGCTATGAAGAATCGGGCTAGAAGCAGAGTCTGTCGTCTAAGAGTGCTGATGATCCCAGGGTTCTTGGACTTACCTGCCTGTCTGGGGCAGTTGATGTGTAGTTAATGATTTTAGTCACTACGATGATGGACCCTTTTGTCACAAGGGTTGCTCTCCTCAAGGATAACCACAAGAGCCAAAGTTCTTCCCAAGGATCTTGGACTCCAGTGTCCTGTCTCCACCAGGGACTGAGAAGCAGTGGTGGCTGGTTGTCTTACCTTAGAAACACATACTGCCTTCTACAGAGTGTCTTGCTGCTTTAGCTATGCTGGCATTCCTATCATTCAAATATCTATGAAGCCAAGAAGAGAGTATCCAGTGGGAGCTGGTGATCAATGGCATTGAAAAACATTTAGAGGGGAAGGAAGATGAATACATGAATGAGTTATGAATAAGTGAATAAGGGAGCAACTTAATAAAGTATTTAATATCTTCTGGGACAAGGCCATAAGGAGTTGAGGATCCCAGTTTAATTGTTGGGAGCGGGTAAAGTGGAAGGAGGAGATACATCTTTACATATTGCTTCAATTTATAACTATAGTTTCTGAAATTTCACATTTTGAAAATGGGACTATATTCTAATGCTCTGATTTTTTTCTGATAATAAGAACTAACATTGACAGGGCACTTTATACATATTAATTCATTTGACCTTCACCATAGCCCTGTGAGTAGGTAGCACAGGTATAGAAATAGCTCCATTTAACAGATTATAAAACTAAATATCCAAGGAGTTTGAATAAAGTCTCACTATATTATAACTAATATATACAAATATTTTTAGCCAAATATAACTTTATAACTAAATAACTATCAGTACTACCTGTGTAGGAAGTGTCAGATAGGATCTACCCCAATTTTTCTAAATCTGGGCCCATGATTTTTTCACCACACTGCTAAAGGATTTTGAACATTTATCTAAAAATGTAATGTACTGGGCAATTCAATAAAAAGAGCTAGAAGAACTAAAGGAGGGAAAAACACCTCAATATAAGAATGTTTTAAGAAATTATCAAAATCTTCTTAATCAGACACTCCTGAATTAGAATTAGTTTAAGTTTCAACTCACTGATGTAAGAACCTCAAGGGTTGGCTAGAACAATAGACTTGCAGTCAGGAAGACTAAATGAGTATAACCCTTCTCCTCTCTGTCTATTAAATTCCTATCCATCAATAATTTTAGAATATTAGAATAATCCAACACCCCTTCTTTTACAAATGAGGAACTATAGGTAGCTCATAGCAGAGCTATCATTTGAACACAGGCCCTTTGGCTCCAAATAATGCCTTCTTTCTAAAGCACCACAGTGCCTTGTGGCCTTCTTCTGCCTCTATGTTGGTAATACCAACCCAGACTCACCCGAAATTATGCCATGATTTCCAAGATGAGGACTTGCTCCAAAGGTTTCTGACTTCAGTTCCAATGTTGTTTCTTACAGTGTGACATGACTGCTCTCATTCAAGCTCAGCCCTAACATGCCTTCCCGCCTGAAACATTCCCTTATGCTTTGTTGATAATGACAATTCTTCCCTTGTGCCTCATATAACAATTTGTAAAATGATAACCATTACTTGTCATATTTATCCTCATTTTTTGTAAGCTCCTATAAGTTTGTATCTTTTGTAAGCTTTGTATTTCTATAAGGACATAGTAGGTTCTTCAGAAATCACATAGGGGCAGCTAGGTAGCACAGTCAATGGAGCACTGGTCCTGGACTCAAGAGGACCTGAGTTCAAATCTGACCTGACACTTAATTACCTCACTGCATGACCCTGGGCAAGTCACCTTAACCCCATTGTCTTGTATAAAAAAAAGAAATCATAAAAGTTTAGCAGATATTACATCTTTTAATTAGCAGCAGTACTAATAATGGAGGCAACGGTGTAGAACATGTGACCTGGGGTTAGGAAGACCTAAATTCAAATACAGCCTCAGCTGCACATTTACTGAGAGGCCCTGGACAATAACAACAGTTCTCTTAATATTGAGAATTCACATTTATTTAGTACATTATAGTTCCAAAGCATCTTGCATACAAAATTTTTATATGATGCATAGAATGATACTGAGGTATGGTGCTGAAATATCATTATACTCATTTACATACTGGGAAACTGAAGTTCAGAGAATTTATGATTTGTTCAAGGTCACACAGCCAGTCAACAGCAAAGAGAGGTCCTGCAGATCTCCTGAGGCAGCTAGATGATACTAGATGATATAATGAACAGAATACTATATTTGATGTGACTTTGAATTCTGCCTCAGATATTAGCTTTGCTTCTCTGGATGAGACATTTAACTTCCCTCAGCATCTGTTTCCTCATCTGTAAAATAGGGGTGGTAAAAGAATCTTTCTTGTAGAATGGTAGTGAGGATCAAGTAATACAGAATATGTAAAATAATTTGCAAACCTTAAAGGCATTCTATAAATGCAATATAATTGTCTTTATCACTGGACATCAACTTCAATGCCTTTTCCCACCATTCCAGAATGTTTTCTGATTTTTATCTCAAACCTGTAAAGTTGGGAAAAGTCAGTAATGAGACTTTAAAATTAAGAAGTGCTTTAAAAATGGATAGATTCTTTTGCCCTAGTTTCTAACAACAAAATTCAATTTGGTATTCAGATATCTATTTAATAAAGTATGTACTGTCCCACAGCTGCAGAGCATAAAATTAATCTACAAGGGATTATGCTTTTTTATTCATTCAGAGAAAAACTTACTCAAGCTAAAAGATATCTTAACTCCATTACTTTGAGGTAATAAACCTCCTGGTTATTCCAGGAGAGAAAGGAACAATAGTAGACTCAGACTATATGGAAATTAACTGTGAAGTCCAACAAGCATTTTAAGGATACAAAGGAAGCCGAGGGACTGAAAAGAACATTTAACAAATCTGTGAATTTATGTGGTTCACTCTTTGGAGAGATTTGATTGACAATGACTGATTGTTCTTTTTTCCCAATCTTCATGCCTGGGCCTGCAACACACTGAGAGAAGGTGTAAAAAGCAATGATTTTAGTGCCAACTGTGTTTGTACCAACTTGATTTTTAAAAAGCAAAGAGAAAGGGCAGTTAGGTGGTGCAGTGGATAGAGCACTGGTCCTGGAGTCAGGACCTGATTTCAAATCTGGACTCAGATGCTTAATAGTTTTGTGTGTATGTGATCTTGGGCAAGTCATTTAACCCCATTGCCTTGCAAAAATAAGAAAAAAATCAAAGAGAAAGGTTTTAAACTATGAAATTCTGGCAAAGGTAGCTCCAATAGAATGTTAATACAAAATCATTAGAAGTCTCCTTCCATTCCTTTGTAGAGATGAGAGGTCTGTGATTGTAAAACACATACACATATATGTGTATATACATACATACATGCATATATACATATATAGATACATACATATATATGTACATATTTTTCAGTTTTTTCCAATTTTACTATTTTTTGTTCTCATTTTTTCTTTAATAAGATTTGGAGATTTCAACCAATTTTCCTGACATTTTCCCCTGTATTGTTCAGGCTCATATCTTTCTCTCAAATATATTATTGAGAAAATCTTGGAAAATAAGAAAGGCTCAAGCCAAAGGAGATGAAATCAATTTAATTTTCAATTTCACTGCAAACTTTGAATTTATTCATTAGATGAATAATGCTTCCACTTGGCATGATGAACCTGGGAATCTTTACTTCATTACTAAACTCTGGAACTGGTGAATTTTCTACCCAAAATAATAGTGCTCTGGATTAGGGGAACAAAAACAACAAAAATAAAGATTAAATGAGAAGATATAAGAAAGTCATGAATGATCCTCTTTGAAGAGGCAAATAAAGGAGACAATGGATTTGGTTTTAACCTCAAAGACAAGTAGAAACTATTTCATAAAATATATTTTACCTTAAAGTGCTCATGATATGTAAAAACAACAGATCATTATGAAGATTATTATTATTATTGTAGTAGTAATGGTAATAGTAACAGTAATGATATTTTCATAAAGATAGAGACTAAACTGATGATTTTCATTGGCATTTGGAATTTCAGGTGAAGTTGTCTTGATCATTGCAGGTCAGTTCCTTCTCTTCAATGTATAGTCTTCAAGACTTGCCTAGGTAATTGAGAAATTAAGTGACTTGCTGTATACAAATACATGTGTGTGTGTGTGTGTATGTGTGTGTGTATTTACAAAATATGTGTGTACATATAAACATATATATAATATATATACATATATATACTTTTATCAGTATGTATGATAGAAATAGTATAAATTATAGTAACCCCTTCAAAAACCATTATATAGGTCTGTCAGTCAGAGAAGATAACAAAGCATTACAATGCCAGCCACAAATGATACTCTTTCATGTTCTCCTACCACAAGAAGACAAGAATCCAAAGCAAATGAACTATCAATACTTCACTCACTGGAAATGTTTCAATGTAGATGATGGCAACTACAATGAACAAGCTAAATTTGTGCATGAAATTGACTGAAGACATGATGACTTTTATTTTTTGCATTACTAGCTCATAACAAATTGGAAACAGATTTCATCCACTTATATAGGAAAGGGATTTGTATTACTGTTTGTTAAAGGTATTTTTTGCTCCAAATCATATACCAGAGCAGTGCTGATGAGAACAGGGCATTGTAAAAAAGTAACTACATCGCTCAACTTAGATTAGAAACTTAAGATGAAATCGCTGAGACACTAAACTTTGAAGAGGAAAAAGTCAAAAAAAAATCAGCTAAATGAAAATCTTCATATTATAAAAATATATCTATTATTTGAAATGTAAGTCAAATATAGACAAATTATCAAAAATTTTGAAAAGGAAAATGGAATGCCTAAATTTGAATTTTCAAAACCACCTTTTCAGTTTTATAGCATGAATGTGAGTAACAGACCAATGAAAAGCAAATAAATATTAGAATAATTATAGAAAAAATGTATTTTCTCTATCCACAGTAGAGACAAAAAATAATAAATATGTCAGGATTATATAAAATGCAATCTGTGACTATGTTAATATAAGAATTATATGTATTTTGTATTTTTATGTCTATAACCTACACATGTATATGTATTTCTAAATATCTCAAATACTCCTAAAAAAAACTGAATGAAAGCTTTCATAGAAAACATGCTGAGGACATTAAAATCATGTGACAAAAATTATTTTTGTTATTGGGATGGCCTTCTGGAAGGGAAAAGAGGAAGGGACATTGGGGAAATTTAAAAATCCATTAAAAAGTTATTGTTAAAACTTGGAAAAAGTACATGAACCAATGCTGAGTGAAGTGAGCTGAACCAAAAGAATTCTAAAAACATTAATGGCAACATATGTGTTGGTCAACTATGATGAGCTTAGCTCCTCTTATCAGTTCGGTGATCAAAGACAATTCTAAGGGACTTATGATGAAAAATGCCATCCACATCCAGAGAAAGAACTATGAAGTCTAAATGCAGACCAAGGCATACTATTTCCATTTGTTAAAATTTGTTTTTTGTTTCTTTCCCTTTTGTTCTGATTCTTCTTTTGCAGCCTAATTAATATGGAAATATGTTAAACATGATTGTGTATGTATAACCTCTATCAGATCACTTGCTGTCTTGGGGAGGGAAGGAAGGGAGTAGAAAAATGTGGAATTCAAAAGATTAAATGTTAAAAACTATCTTTGCAAGTAATTGAAAAATATAATAACTTAAAAAATATGGAATTCAAAGTCTTACAAAAATGAATGTTTAAAACTATCTTTATATCCAATTGGATAAAATAAAATAAGCTTTAAGTTTAATTAAAAATGTTTTTAAATGACCAGACACCAGATTGCTTCTAATATCGTGAGGAAGGAAAGATAAAAATTAGATTTCTGAGGGGCGAAGAGGTCATAGATTTAAAGCTAGAACGAATCTCGGAGGCAATCTAAACCCACCTGTTTCTTTTGTAGATTAGGAAATTGAGGGTTACATAGAATAGGTAATAAACAGTTTGATTGTGGTCACACAGGTAGTAATTATCAGTCAACATCTGAACCTAACTCCTTTGATTCCAAATTCAGCATTCTTTCTACTAAACTACTCTAGCAACCTACCGTCTTAAAATGTCATGGTCAAGGAAAAAAGTGAAGAAGTAAATCAAGATGGCTAACAAGTTAGCCTTACCTTGAGACCTCAAGCTCTACTATAGATCAAATTAGAGTCCCATAATGTAGTATAGCTCTTGAATCTCCTGCATAACTGTTACCCTGAAGCTACCACATAAAACTAGAGGAGTTTTAGCAACATAGTTTATAAATCCCACTGAATAATTGAGGAGCAGGCCAAGAATACCAGTAGCAAGGTCCTAGAAAATAGCCAATGAATTTCAATTGAAGCGATGCTTATTACACGTTACAACTAGATAAGTGAATAATGGCAAAAACACTCTCAACAGAAGTTAATAAAAAGAATTCTATTTGCAAAAATGTTCCCATGAAAGGAGCACAAATCAATTAAATCATTGTTCAGTTTACTCCTTGCAAAAATAAGCTTAAATACAGTGGCTCAATTTTCAATAAGTCCAACAGATAAATTACACAATTCTAAATATTTAAAGAGAGAAGGGAAAAAAAACAAGATAAGGGCAAAGCTTTGAGAAATAGAAGAGTGTTTGGTGGCAATTGAAGGCGTCCTGGCTAGAAGAGTGTAGGTATAACAAAAGGAAAGGAGTGAATGAGTGGTCAGAGAAAGACTTTCCTCTGTCCTAGTCTGCTAAATTAAATACGGTTCTACTTACCAAAAACAAAGTGGAGAGAAAAGAAAATTAAAGAAATTCATTCCATCTGTGTCAGGCCACTCAAAATATGCCTTACTCTTACATTCTCCATGAAATTAGGCATGCTTGTAGTCATTACAGGAAAATATGTTGATTGATGGAACTAAAGAAATCATATAATGCTTATAAAATAATCTTGCAAACCTTAAAGTGCTATATAACTTAGCCATGTCAATATTAGCTTTTAACTGTAATCTAGATAGGGACTCTTAACCTTTTTTGTGTCGTGAACCCTTTAGGTAATCTCACAAAACCTAGGGATCCCTTCTCAGAAGAATATTT
The DNA here is from genome assembly GCF_037893015.1 of Macrotis lagotis. Classification (NCBI taxonomy): domain Eukaryota; kingdom Metazoa; phylum Chordata; class Mammalia; order Peramelemorphia; family Peramelidae; genus Macrotis; species Macrotis lagotis. Next base: position 300,559,455 of record NC_133666.1, read on the forward strand.
TTAAATGCATAAAATAAGATATATAACATTACAAAGGAAACCAGTTGCATTTTAATATAGTCATCTGTCGGTCTTTCTATCTTTCTATCTATTTGTAAGCACAAGTTCAGGGACCCTGGGTTAAGAATCTCTGATCTAAACAGAGTTGATAAAACAAAAATCTTGGTGATTAACTTCATATTTGCAGTTGGTCTTTGTTCTTAACCTGCTGAGTCACCATCTTCCATCTGTGCTGTTCATTATCATTACTACCTTTTAATATTAGTAGAATTTAAGCCCAAAGGCTAGGCTGTCTTTGTTAGCCATCCCCTCAGTCTTCTCCACATGCTAGCCTTTCTTTTATGATCTTTCAACCTTGACTATTTCCATCTTTTTATATTTCTGTCCATTTGCTGTACAGTTGTTTTCATTTATATTTCACTCATATCTAGTAATTTGGAACAATCTTCCATATGATTGTTAATAGTTCACAGTTAGTTTAAGAATTATTTCTTTTTATCTTTTGACCATTTATCTGCTGGGGAAATTGGTCTGATATATTTGCATCATGCCTTACATATCTTAGTTATAAAACTTTATCAGAGGCATTTGCTACCATTTGTTTCAATCTCCAGAGCTTAATACAGTTCTTGGCACAGAGTTAGCACTTATTAATATTTTGTTATTTGTTCCCAATGGATGACTTTTCTTTCTAGCCTAACTACATTACTTTTGTTTGTGTTCATTTAAATGATTTTTTTCCTTTTAAATTGTATCTTCTTTTCCACTTGTTTGATTAAGAAGTTTTTCCATAGTATAGTTGTAAATGACACTTTTAACCATTTTCCTTGTGGTTCAGTTTAGCTCTTGTCCTTCGTTATCAACAAAGACATGATATCACAATGTTTGAGACAAATTACATTGTGTCCAACTGTGGCTGATCAGCCCAAAATGAGCTCAGAAGACTCTACCATAGGTTGGGTACAAACAGACCTTCAGTTACTATTTGAAAGCATCTTTATATTTAAGTCAAATATCAATGAACTTATGGTCGCATTTGGCTACAATACTACTTTTAACTATTATGGCCTAATCATACCTAGCAAATCTTCCTCCAATTACTTTTATTTATGTCAGCAAATGTACATATGTCTTCAGGGTGCTTCAGTGTTCCCAGATATATGTATTTTTTAGGTTTTAAGAGAATGTCACTGCCCCTCACTACAGTTTCTCATAAGTTTTCTGGGAAAATAATTCTGCCAGATATGAATAGTTTTGCCTCCTCTTTAACCATGTTTATGTCTCTAATTTTTTTGTCTTATTGCTATGGCTAGCATTTCTAGGACTGTTAAATATAGTGGAAGTCTAGTTGATTCTTTACTGAACCTATTTCTTAACTATCTCCTCCACTGTCATTAAGTTGGTATTGTGGAAAAGAAATATAATTTCTATAGATATCTAGTCAATGTCGTTTTGAAAAATATAGGTCATAAAAATTGTTGCTGTTGTTCATCTTTCATTGTTGAAGAGTACCAGTGATATCATGAGGATGCTACCTTAAATTATTTCTGAGTTGGATTTAAGTGAGATGGATTTGCCCAAAGACATCACCTCACTCTTTCAGAGTCACTGAAGTCCTGGACAAAAATCAAGATGACTGGGGATGGCCTGGCATCTAAAATGGAATTTTATTTGAAACTTGAAAGAAGCCAGGGAATCCATGGGGCTCTTTAACCTACAATTAGTTCTGTTCTCCTCCTAACACTAATGTTAACAAGGTACTATTTCAAGATAGTTTTTGCTGAAATTTCTACCATTGTAGCTGTTTAGACAACTTTAATAACTACACTTGTACTGAAAACAGTTGTATCTTCTAGTGTCTTCTCTCCTTTGGCTTCCACCACCATCTTTGTTCCAACAGCAGCAGCCACCACAGATATATCCAACGAGACTGGATTTATATTTCCCTTAAGACTCCTCCTTCTATTATTAATACTGTCACATTTGGGACCACAAAGTTGAACCCCAACTTCTGACCCAAATCTTTTAATTAATAGTTCAGTCATCAATAGCACTATTCTTTATATCCCAGAATTCACTCCCCAAACTACTTCTACATTGGGGGTGATGCAATGGATAGAAGTGCTAAGCCTAGAGTCAGGAAGACTCGAGTTTAACTCTGGTCTCAGAAACTGGCTGTGTGACCTGGGCAAGTTACTTCACCATGTTTGCCTCAGTTTCCTCATCTATAGTGAGCTAGAGAAGAACATTTCAAGTCACTCCCATATTTTTTGCCAAGAAAATCCACAATTGGGATTATAGTCAGACACATCTGAAACAACAACAAAACACTATCACCTCTTCTGTGTTTGGTATGAATGGAATAGTTGCCTGGCATAGCAAGACCATTTTATTCCTTATTATTTAGTCATTATCACAATGTGCAGAGCATTGTTTCAAATCTTATGGGAGAAAATTAAAGAAAAGGAAGCCATTTCTCCCTCAAGGAATTTAAAAATAATTGAAGAGAAAAAGCTACATAAATGAAATATTTGAACCATTAATACAAAAGTGAGTTTGAGGCAGCATGAGAGTGGAAGGAGAAGTAAAATTTTAGTTAAATAGTTACTCAGATATTGTGCAATGAGAAATGATGAGCAGGCAGATTTCAGAAAAATCTGGAAAGACTTATATGACCCAAGGCAAAGTGAAACTGTACTTGGTACCAGGAGAACATAGTACACAGTAATAGCAGCATTGTGTGATGATTAACCATGAATGATTTAGATCTTCTCAGCAACACAATGATCAAAGACAAATACAAAGGACTCATGATGGAAAATGCTATCCACATCCAGATACAAAACTGATGGACTCTGAATGTAGATCAAAGTATACTTTTTAAACTTTATTTTCTTCATTTTTTCCCTTTTAATCTGTTTCCTCTTTCATAACTGTGGCTAATAGGGTGCAGTGGTCTCCTTGGAGTCAAGAGGACAAGAATTCAGATCTGGCCTCAGTCATTTGACACTTAGTAGCTATGTGAACTTTGGTATGTCAATGCTGATTGCTCACATCATTTTATTCTGATTGCCTCGCATGCAAGGCTATCTCCAGTCATCCTGATTCGTATCTGGCCAATGTCTCTAGCTAGGTGTCTCTGGAGCAGAAAGTGAGGCTGGTGCCTTTGCACAGCCCCCCTCCCCCCCAATCCAATATATGTGCTTCTTGTGGCATCACCTCCCTGATGTCATGCCATCATCGTATAGTTGCCTAGAGTTGGTGTCACCAATTGAAGATTGAGGGACCTTTGAAATAGTGAAAGAATTCACATACAGCCCTGGGATTTTAAATCTGCTCAGGATTTATTATACAGGCCTACAGAGTATACAGATGAAAACCTTTTCTCCTTCCAGAGGAGCATTAAGCACTTGGAGGTTGAGGACAGGCTAGGTGAGGTTTGAGTGAGAGAGAATGAGAGAGAGAGAGAGAGAGAGAGAGAGAGAGAGAGAGAGAGAGAAAGAATGGATAGGATAGACAGCCATGAGGCTTGGATTAGTCTGGCCACATGGCATAGAGGCCTATGATTCTCAAGCAGGCCTAGACCAGGAGCATGGGGTCTAAGAAAGAAAGAAAGGGCTAGTCATCCTTGCAAGAGGAAGATAGGGTGGAGGAGAGAGAAAAAGGGGCAGAGCTTCTCTTCCAGATGACTTGAATAAATGCACTTCTATGGTGGGTTCCACAAGGGTGGCACTTGGGGAGTGATCTAGCACCTGGATCAGATATTCTCCAATAGGCGAGCTACATATTGGTCCTTCCTGACCCAAGGTACATGACCTCTAATTCCAACATGTCATTTCTTGTCATGCCAGCATAAGCTTGACCCATCAATGTCCAAGGTCAGGCAGCCTGGCAACCAGAAACTGGAGGAAGTGGAAAGCCACTCCCATCTTCATGACTTCACGGTCAACAATGGTCAACTCTGAACAACAGAGTTCCCCAGGTAGACACAAACAACACTTTTACTTCCACAAAATTTGCTTCCAATCACATAATCTCCCACGTCCATCACTCCCTGCATCATATTCTCATAAATCCCTGCATCAATATAACCTTTATTAAATTGCCTACCATTTTAGGAAGAAGGGAGAAAGACAATTTTAGAACTTAAAAGTCTTGTAAATGTGAATGCTAAAAATTTCTTGACATGTAATTGTGGAAGGGGTTGCAGAATAAAATTCTTTGAAATGAAATATTTTTTAGATCTGGGATTCAGATCCCAAACTTAATACTCATTGCATGTGTAACTTTGAATAAATCACTTGATCTTTCTAAGCCTCCTCTTTATCAATTGTGACATGAAATGAACTCTTGAGAGACAGTTTAATAGAAAGAGTAATGAACTTGGACTTAGGAGAGACAATGTTTCAAATTATGCATCAACACATGAATTAATCATGTAACTACTCAGGACTGTAAAATGGGGACAATAATACTTGTCATATTAAAGGATTGTTGTGAAAATCAAAAGAGACAACATATTCTGTAATCCTCAAAACATTTTTTACATTCAGCTGTTATTACTGTTATTTCTAAATCTTATTTTAATTCAGTCAACTTTCACCTTTCATGGTAATAGAAGGAACAGAGTTATAGATGATAATTTTCAGGATAATTTTTCATTTCTATATAAATAGGGAATAGCTATATCTGACTTTTAGGATGGAGGTGGTTAAGTATTTATATTTCAAAGGCTTTGTCTGACTTCAACATAAACAGAGGGAACCAAGAAGACAGCAACTATAATTAAGCAAATGAGGTGCTAGCTAAGAGTGCCTACAAGTCAAAGCAAGTACTTAAGCAGATTAAACAGATCCCAGTCAGAAAACAAGATTTGTCAGGGAAAGCTATGGTACAGCATACACTTTGACTCTAGAATACAAGTTAATAATGTTTTCATTCTGGAATTGCATTGTTTGATATCACAATATACCATTCAGTTTTTAGATAACTTGAACAGCTCTATTTCCATACAAATCTTATTTTGCCATGAAATAAGTTTCTTTTCCAAGTTCTAAATAGTTATTTTTGTTGTCATTTTTTTTCATTTGTATCTGACTCTTCATGCCCCCATTTGGGGTTTTCTTGGCAAAACTTCTGAAGTGGTTTGCTACTTTTTTATCCAATTCATTTTACAAAAGAGGAAACGGAGGCAAACAGAATTAAATGGCTTGCCCAGGGTAACATAGCTAGAGTCTGAGGTCAGCTTTACACTCAGGAAGATGAGTCTTTATGATTTCAGACCCAGTGCTCTATTCACTGTGCTACCTAGCTGTAGTTGTTCACTTTTCTATTTTGTCTAACCATGCAACAGACTATTTTATGTGAATTTTTAATTCATCTGTACTGCTATTACTCCAAGCTATGGGTTTAGTACATTCTTTTTTAAAAAAAAGTATTTTTATTCATTTATTTTTCCATCTACATACAAACATAGTTTTCAACAATCATTTTTGTAAGGTTTTGAGTTTCACATTTTTCCTCCTTCTTCCCTTTCTTCCCCCTTCCCCCTGAGAGAAAACAATTTAACAAAGGTTATACATTTATAACTACATTAAATATATATCCATATGAATTATGTTGTAAAAGAAGAATCAGATCAAAAAGGGAAAAAAACCATGAGTAGGGAACATAATATAATAAGACAAATTTTAAAAGTTGAAAATTGATCTGCATTCATACTCCTTAGATCCTTCTCTGGATTTGAATGGTATTTTCTATCATTTCATTTAGAATTGTCTTTGATTTTTGTACTGCTGAGAGTAAGTCCATTATATTTGATCATCTCACCATTTTGCTTTAATACTGTTCTGGTTCTGCTTACTTTGTTCAATATCGCTTCATATAAGTCTTTCCAGGCTTTTCTGAAGTCCTGATCCTCATAATTTCTTTTAATTTTTTTAAATTTTATTTTATTTTTCCAATTACATTATAAAAGTAGTTTTCAACATGCATCCATATGCAAGTTTATGCATTCCAGTTTTCCACTTCCCTCCCTTCCCTCCCTCCTCCCCATGGAGACAAACAATCTGACAAAAGTTGTACATGTACACTTATGTGAAAGAGAAATTAGAACTAAGAGGAAAAAACTATGAGAAAGAAAAAACTTCTCATTCACATTTTCAGTTACAGTTACTAATTCTTATATTTCCTTCCTCACCAGTGTTTTGCTTCTGATGTCAGTCTCTCAATCAGTCCATCAGCCCTTTCCCCCTTTCCTTCTCTCTTTCCCCTTGTACTTTTCTTTTTGACTTTTAGTTTAACTTTAACTTACTTTTATTTTTGCTCTCCCTTTTATGTCTCTTCTTCCCCTTTCTTTCTCCTTTCCTTCCCCATATCCCTGAGTAAGGGTAAGATAAAATTTTAAACCCAATTTAGGAATGTATGTTATTCCTTCTTTGGGTCAAACCTATTGAGAATAAGATTTACTCAGTGCTCATCTCTTCTTTCTCTCTATTATAGGTTTTTGTGCTCTTCATACAGTGTTATTTATCCTCCAATGCCTCCCTTCTCCTTGTATAATCCTTCTTTCTGACGTCTTGATTTCTTTAAATCTGTTTTGTACCCACAGTCTCTATCAAGATATACCCTTTTTAGTTATCCTTTAGAAGTACGCTTCTTAGGGATTGATTGATTGATTTATAAGCAGCACTGCCTCATACTCATTTCATACCCCACAGGATCTCTCCAAGTATATTCCCCTCAACTCTTCCATAAGAAATACAATTCTCAAAAGTCATAGATATCAACAACTTATAATCAATTTTTACCACCCCTCTTTCCAGTACTCTCTATAGAAATATGCTCCTCTTGAACTAAAATATCATATAAAGCAAAATCACTCAAGAACTAAAAGTTTGATCATATCACAGTCAATTTTTACCTACATCCTTTGTTTAAATATGTTCCTTTCAATTGTTCTAAGAGAAATACAGTTCTCAAGAGTTAACTAGCATGTCTTCCTTCCCTTTTGTTTGCCTTTTTAACACATCTCTTGAATGTTGTATTTGAAGATCATATTTTCTGTTCAAATCTAGTCTTTTTATCAGATAAGTTTGAAAATCCTCTATTTCATTGAAAGACCATCTTTTCCCCTGAAATAATATACTGAATTTTACAGGAAATTGATTCTTGGTTGTAATTCAAGCTCCTTTGCCCTCCAGAATATTATATTCTGGGCCTTTTGATCCTTTAATATTGAAACTGCTAATTCTCCGTAATATTAATTGTAGTTCCCTATATTTAAATTTCTTCTTTTTGGCTGTTTGTGATATTTTCTCCTTTAGCTGAGAATTATGAAATTTGGCTACAATAATTCTTGGAGTTTTTATGTTGGGGTCTCTTTCTGGGGGTGATTGATAGATTTTTTTTCAAGGGCTATTTTATTTTCTTGTTCTAGGATATTAAGCAGTTTTCCATGAAAATTTCTAGTATGATATTGTCCATACTCTTTTTCTGATCATGGCTTTCAGGTAGACCAATAATTTGTAAATTACCTCTTTAGATCTATTTTCCAAGTCAGTCATTTTTCATTTCCATTTGTCCAATTCTAGCTTTTTAAGGTTTTATTTTCTGGAGTTTATGTTTTTCTTTCCTTTTTCAGTTGGTTAATTTTATTTTCCAGTTAATCAGTTTTACTTTTAAAATATAGTTTTCTTCAGTTAATTTTTCATAGTTCTCCTTTTCTCCATTTTTCTTCTTCCTCTTTACTTTGGTTGTTAAAATCCTTTTTGAACTTTTCCAAGAGGTCTTTTGGGAATTATAACTAGTTCATCACCCCCTTAGAGGCTTCACCTATAGACATTTTGACATTGCTTTCCTCTTGATTAGTGTTTTTATCACCCCTATCAGAATAGTAGCTATCAGTGGTTATTTTTCTTTGTTTTCCTGGTCATTTTGTCAGTTGGCCTCTGTTCCTATTTTATAGGGTATATGATCTCAAGATTTTTTTCCCAGGGGGTCAGGGTTCTGGTCCTTTTTTTCCCTCACTCCAGTGTTCCTGGTTTGCTCCTGCACTAGAGGAGTCCAATACTTCTCTTGCACTAGAGGAGTTTCTAGGACTTGAAGCCTTGCCCTCTCAGCTGGGATTTGGACCCTTCCTGCTGGCAGAGCTGCATCAGGACTATAACTGAACTGTGGCTAAAAGCCTCTTGCTAAAGGACAGCTAGGAAGTGGCTAGCCCTGGAGTCAGGAGGACCTGAATTCAAATACAGATTCAGACTCTTAATACTTAAGAGCTGTGACCTTGGGCAAATCATATAACTCCTTTGTGTCACAAAACAAAAAAAAAACTGCCTCTCATTTACTTCCCAGCCCTTTGGCATACACTGGGATGTTTTCTCCTTTTACTCATACAACAGCCCTTTTCCTCAAGTTTCTACAAGTCATTTTGCTGAAAAATTGTTTCACTGTTTGGTTTTTGTTTGTTTGTTTGTTTTGGTGAGTTCTGTCACTTTAGGGTCTGTTGAGAGGCTTCTTTCAATGTTTAGGAAAAAGCCCAGGGAATTTCCAAGATTCTTGCCACCATCTTGGCTATACCATAGATGTTCCTAGAGATACAGCCTTTATTGTGGCCCATGGGCCTAAGGATCCCCAAGACCTTTCAGCAAGTCCATAAGGTCAAAATTATTTTCATAATAATACTGGGTTGTTTGCTTTTTATAATACTCTTCCCTTTTCCAACTACATATCAGTATAAGATGCGATTATCTTTATATAGTTCAACCAAAACAACATAACAGATTGAATGCAGATGTAGGTATTAGAATCCAGTTGTCTTCTACTAAATCGGATATTAAAGAGATATGCAAAAATAAGTAAAAGTAGAATCACTTCTCACTAAATAGACTTGTTTTTTAAAATATAGTTATTTTCATAAAAGTATATTGATATATATTGCTATTTTAAATGAATTAATAAACTTTAAAAATGTTTTAATTTCTAATATGGTAAATGTCAATAGCTATAATTTACATAAAGAAAAACTGTTTGGGAATGCTCAGCAATTTTTAAAAGATTATAAAGATGAGGGACAGCTAGGTGGCGCAGTGGATAGAGCACTAGCCCTGGAGTCAGGAGGACCTTGAGTTCAAATTTGACCTTAGACAATAATTACTTAGCTGTATGACCTTGGAAATTCACTTAACCCCACTGTCTTGCGAAACAAAAGAATAGTTTAATATTGTTAATTTCCCAACTAAAAATGTACTTAAAAATCATTTTATAAGATTATCTATAGTTTTAGGGACAGCTAGTTGGGGCAGTGGATTGAGCACATGGCCTGGAATCAGGAAAATTGATCTTCCTAGATTCAAATCCAGCCTTAGACACTTACTTACTCTGTGACTCTTGACAAATCACTGAACCATGTTTGCCTCAATTTCCCTGTCTGTAAAGAAGATGGATAAGGAATTGGCTAAGCATTTCAGCATCTTTGCTAAGAGAACCCCAAATGGAATCACAGAGAGCTGAAAATGACTGAGTAACACATGGCACAACGGTTGTTTCTTTCCTTTGAAAAACTATACACTCCTCTATGTGAAAGTCTTCTTATTTTATAGAAATGTTTCACTTATATTCTTGCCAACATTTTTTCCTTGAAGCTATTGTTTATAGTATAATAGAAATATTTTCAAGACATATGATAATGGAGGGGGCAGCTAGGTGGCACAGTGGATAGAGCACTGACCCTAGAGTCAGGAGTACCTGAGTTCAAGTCCCACCTCAGATATTTAATAATTACCTAGCTGTGTGACCTTGGGAAAGTAACTTAACCCCATTGCCTTAAATAAAAAAAAGACATATGGTATGGGGCAGAACCAACAATGTGCTTTATCTTAGGAGATTCCCTTATCCTAGAATTTCTAATCAGCTTTTTTTTTGACATTGTGAAGTTGTAAAAAAAAAAAAAACCGTGTTTTTACATTATTTTATTTTGTTTTTCTAAATGATATAAAATATTTTGAAAGGGAAAAGAGTCAGTACAATTAACCAAGGAAAAGGATGTAACAGCTTGAAAAGCTTCAGGAATTGGAGAACACAGCATGTTGAGGTTAAGAAAAGGTGTTACTTTATTTGGAGTCAGAGGACTTGGATTCAGATCTTGCCTCTCTACTCCTTATTGGGTGATCTTGGACAAGCCCTCTGAACCTCTTCATCTGGAGGTCAGGAATTGCAACAGTTGACCCCTCAGCACTTTCCAGAGAGAACTATATAATCCCAGAGGGGAAAAAAGCAGGATGCAAAAATAATATATACAATGGCTACAGCTGTGTAGTTAAACATATCATTAAATAGCAATAGATCTCAAGTTATCTAGAGTGAATGATGGTGTTATTTATTAAAGTTAGAACATATCCATTCTCATTTATTTCCTGGTAAACTATAGAAGATAAATAATATCATTGTTCTTTTTTTAATGCAAATTTGCTTAGGGAACATCCTTTGTGATAAGCTTATGAATTTGGATTGTTTGTATCCAAACAAAAGGTTTTTTTAAGCTATCTTGATAGAATATTTAATTGTGTGTTAAATGACCTATTAATAATAATAAATGAATGCAAGAAAGAAAAAATATGTACTTTTGTAAATTACTTCAAATAAACATCAATTGGGGGGGAAGTCCTCATTTCTTAGATGAAATCATTGTCCCCTTGGATGCAATGAATTGATGTCACTTTGGGTGATAAATCTTAAACATGAAGATTAATCTTAAACTTTTATTACTGAGATTATGGTCTTCATGAGATGAGATCATATCAATCATTTCTAAACCAAGCTATAATCATACTTAGATAGTACTGGGATAAAAATGTAATTAAATCTTTTGGAGGTTTGTCTGATTTGCCAGGACATGGGAAAAAGGCAAGTTAATATTTTGTTTGAAACCAGGTACTTAGAAATGAGAAGAGTGATTGGGACTAGGTTGATATTCCTAATTTTCATCCCTTATTTTAGAAGCCTGCCAGAATGAAGCCCTAGTACTGGTAGCTTTCTTTGCCTACTTTTTGAGATTGAGAGAATATGGATGAGAGGGCTGGACTGTGGAGTTGGGTAAAGTCAACCTTACATGGTTGTTGATAGTTTTAAAAAATAATAGAAAAAATACTAGCAATCACTCATAATCCAATGTGGCTTCATTAAGACAGGTTATGCCAAACTAAGTCATTTTATTTTTTATAGAGTTACTAGATTATTGGATAATTGGAATCCTATAGATATAGCTTATCTAGATTTTAGCAAAACATTTGACAGTTTCATACTATCTTTGTGGGTAAAATGATGAGAAGTCAATATAAGATAAGACAGTGAGGTAGATTAAGAATTGTTTGTAGTTTTTCACAGCTCAGTCAGTTTAGAAGGAAATCTCTAAGTCAATGCCTTAGAGATTTGTCCTTGGTCCAAGTCTGTTCAACATTTTTGTCATTAATGGAATAAAAATACTTAGAAAACTTTCATACCATGACACAAGACTAGGAGTTAACATATTGCATGATAGAACTGGGATCCAAAAATAACTCGAAAGCTAGAAGCATGACTAGAATCTACAATGATGAATAGAAATTTTAAAAGATAAATGTTAAGCCCTACAGTTAAATTAAAACTTTTTTGACATGTACAGGATTGAGGAGAGGGTTTGAGTAAACAGTGATTCATGTTTTAAAAAAAAAAGCAACTACAAAAGTATAGGGGATTTTGTGAGCCAAAACCTCAGTAGCATTCAATAGTTCAACATAGTAAACATAAAAATTAATAGAATTCTAGGCATAATATATAATTTAGATACACTATACCTTTAGTAGGCACTATCTAGAATAATTTATTCAGGTCTTTGTATGACATTTTTTAAAAGACCATTGACATGGAGCTTGACTAAGATGATGAGGGACCTTAAAACTAGACAAGCTTAGAATCAGTTAGAGGAAATGAGAATATTTACTCTGGCAAAAAGAAGATTGTAAAGGACATGATAACTGTCTTCAAGTATTTGAAGAGCTGCTTTGCTCTAGAGGTCCAACCTAGCAACAGTAAACAGAAGTTACCAGTCCAGTAAAAAAATAAACTAGAGCTATCCAAATATGGGTCTTCCTTGGAAAATAATAGTCTTCCTTGAATAAGAGATTTTCCAGTGAAATCAACATGATTCTTGGGTGATGACGTAGAAGAAGGTTCCTGACTCATAATGGTTAGATATAATAGAATTGAGATCCCTTCTAACACTGAGATTCTGTGAGTCTGTTTCACATTCCCATTCTGATCTTGTTTCAAAGGATCATTGTTTCTCTAGACCTCAGTTCCTTAATTAGAAGAATGTTGGGGAATTGGTTAAGATGGGCTTTGATATCTTCTAGCTCTGGATTCTATTGTTCTATGACTGCCTTAGTTTCTTGTTTACCCTATGGAACACATACAGCTTTACACATAATGAATACTCAATAAATATTCAATGGATGAACCCACTTCTTTGCCCTATGACTCGGTTAAACAAATCTCATGCAACAAGCAGTCAGAGACAGAAAAGATAAACATAATTCATTCAGAAACAATGGTGTTTTCTCCCTCTTACTCTTGAAAGTGTGCTTTGGTGGCCAAGATAAGGTTGTACATCTTATTTGAAAACAATTATTATCATTATCTGTCTTCTCTGACATCAAGTTACTAGTGTATCCAATAATTGTAGTGTTGTGCCTTTTAAAAGAACCTAGGCAGCTGGATCATGCAATGGATAAAGCATTGAGCCTAGAATAAGGAAGAGTTCAAAGCCAGACTCAGACACTTATCAGTTCTGTGACCCAGAACAAATCATTTAATTTCTATCTACCTGAGTTTTCTCAACTGTAAAAACATAGATAATAATTTCTGACTCCTAGAGTTGTTGTCAACTGAGATCATATTTTTTAAAGTGTTTAGCACATGGTAGATGCTTAATAAATGTTTCTTTAAGGGGCAGCTAGGTAGCGCAGTGGATAGAGCATTGGCCCTGGAGTCAGGAGTACCTGAGTTCAAATCTGGCCTCAGACACTTAATAATTACCTAACAGTGTGGCCTTGGGCAAGCCACTTAACCCCATTTGCCTTGCAAAACCCCCCCCCAAAAAAAACAAATGTTTCTTTAGTTGAATGACCTCAGACCTGAAAGATCTGAGTTCAGATCTTGTTTCTGACACAAACTGAGTGAATTTGGGCAAGTTATTCAAGTCCTCTGACTTAAGGTAGCTCTCTGAAACTTTAAGTTGAAGAGAAGATGCTAGCCCACTTTGGTAGAGGGAAACCCCCTATACTGAAAAAAAAAATCACAGTTCCAGATCCCATCATTATCCCTTACAGATCTGACTTTAAAAAAGATTCAATTATAGTTCACAACATGTATTTTTCTTGCTCCTATCATATTCAGTTGTGTCAGGCTCTTTGTGACCCCATTTAGAGTCAAAGATGCTGGAATGGTTTGTCCTATTTCTTCTACATCTCATTTTATAGTTACAGAAACTGAGGCAAATTGCGCCCAAAGTCACATGACTGGTAATTGTCTGAGACTGAATTTGAACTCAGGTCTTCCTTAGAGTGCCAGGTTGGGCACTCTAACCACATAGCTCATAAACATGTATTTCATATGTTTAGTTAAATATCCTTTCACACCCACAGGATCTCAGTGTTAGAAGGGATCTCAAGTCTATTTTATCTAACCATGAGTCAGGAACCTTCTTCTACCATCACCCAAGAATCATGTTGATTTCACTGGAAAATCTCTTATTCAGGGAAGACTATTATTTTCCAAGGAAGACCCATATTTGGATAGCTCTAGTTATTATGTTGTTATTATTTTTACTGGACTGGTAACTTCCATTTCCTGTTCCTAGGTTGGACCTCTAGAGCAAAGAAGCTCTTCAATCATAATTCCATTTCTTCCATCATAACAACAAAAGCAGTAACAACTAATATTTATGTAATATTTTAATGTCTATAAAGTAAATTTTACAAATTACCTTATTTGTACACATTAGGCATGAGCAATTAAAATAATTTTTAATAGTAGTTCAAATTTAAAGTATATATTTTAGATTATAGACACTGTGATATCTTGAAAAACTGATTCAACTTGAATTCAAGACAATTTCTTCATCTGTAAAATGAGCGGGTTGGACTAAATAGTTCTTAAAGTCCATTCTAAACTCTCAATGTATATAATATTCCTGTGATCTGTTACTGTTTTCCAAATTTGAAATTCTGTTTTCTGGAATGCATTCCCACTCACCCCTAGTTTCTTCCATCAAGGATCAACTCAGATACAAAGCAATCTTGAATTTACTTATCTGTATACATGTTGTCTACTCTTCCCTATATCCCCCATACCCTGTCCAATGTAAAAACATTTTCATTTTTGTCTTTTCTTTCCCTAGCACCTAATAAAGAACTTTTCATGTCTTAGGAGCTTAATGAATATTTATTGAATTGAATGTCAGTTCATTAAAGCACAAGTCTCACACTGTGCATGTGTCTGATTGAATTGTTTGTGGAGTGTTCGGAGCCCTGTGCATCTCTGTAAATATTTCATCTTACCTGCTCTCTCTGCCATCTCTTTAGTGGCTAGCAATCCTGGGCAAACTGCTAGATTTCTCAGGACCTACTGAAGGTAGAACACAGAATTCCTGTTAAAGGTGCCAGGGCATCAGGATACACTGCCATACTAGTCCATCGCTTTCCTGTCTCTTGACTCTAATTATATGTTCTTTATAGGAAGCTGACAATCCTCACTGTAAATGGTGGGAACTCCCTCAAGCAATTCATCTCAGGTGCAGCTTTAGCCTTATGTACCACAAGGCCCTAACTAGACAAAAATATTTCTTCCACTACTGCAGTAATTACTATAGGCTTAAAGCATCATGTCTTTAAAAATGCAGATTTGCTGCATGAAAATACTGAAGTGAAATGCCCATGGCAAGCAGTAGGCAGATGCAACATAAGGGCTCTGGGTACTTGAAGGCAAGGATTCCAAGATGAAAGGATGAGGGTGGCATAAAGAAAATGAAATATGGAACTCTGACCATAAATAGATAGTCAGATAGATGGACAGACAGACGGACAGACAGATATAGATGATCAGTGGGTGGATGGGTAGGTTGATGGATGAATAAATCAAAACCCTTCCTCTTTCATTCGTTATTTATGGTCCAAAATCCTAGAGTATTTAGGTAATTAGACATTTGGAGATGAAACTAAGATTTTCCCAGGACTCTTTCTTAACAAATTTGAGCAAACTAAAAATGTAGCACTAAAGTCTCTTGCTTCCATATGCAAAATATTCTCTTAAATGTTTTTTAAACAATTAAAACATGCAGGGTGTGATTATACGTAGAACATTGCACATACTGTCAGATTCAATTTTTATATTGGTTAGTTTTACTGAACAACTTCCCACTCCCAGATCCTTTTATATTCTTTGTTAAAAAGTTTGGCTTTCGGGGCAGCTAGGTGGCATAGTAAATAGAGCACCAGCCTTGGAGTCAGGAGTACTTGGGTTCAAATCCGACCTCAGACAATAATTACCTAGCCGTGTGGTCTTGGGCGAGCCACTTAACCCCTTTGCCTTGAAAAATCTAAAAAAAAAAAAAAGGTTGGCTTTCAGAGTAGATAGGAGAGGGGGAAAATATATTAAATTGAGGCAATAAAGACAAGAAGTATCCATAAAACTGTTTTTAAAAAAGTAAATGCTAAAAAAAGAAAATCATAAAGAAAAATTACCAAGATTTCTGTGACTCCAAGTAGACTTACACAGAATGTTGGACTGTAGGAACAAGGGTTTCTGTTTAGGAAATTTAAAGTAGCTCCTCTGATGATTCAAGAAAGAATCCTTTGGTCTTGGGAGAGCCATTATGGATTTCTACTGGAGAAATAGAAGACAGGCTTAATCTCCTCTACTGGATTAGTTCATGTTAATAAATTAAGAAGGAAAAAAAAGGAAGTTGGAAAGAGAAAAATTCAGAGCAGTAGACAATGTTCAATGTGGAACCAGGCAAGACCTTCTGACATATATGCTTAGTAAATGATTGATTGTATTCAACTTCATCCTCTCACATTTACCATCTGTATGACCCATGACAAGTTATTTACCTCTTTTCATCCTCAGTTTCTTCATCTGTAAAATGAGTATAATACCTGTTGATAATGATGCTTGTTCTTCATTCTCATAGAAAACCATGATTTTAAAAAGGTGATGCCAAGCCCAGTTCATGAATTGGATAACATTGAGGGGTGCTATGCTAAGTCACCAATCTTACTTTCTCCTCTGGAGCATCTGGGTCCAATGACCAGATATGAATCAGGACGACTGGAGATGGCACTGGATGGGAGGCAGTCAGGGTAGAGTGACTTGTGCAAGTCACACAGCTAGTAAATGTCAAGTGTCTGAGGCAGAATTCAAACTCAGGCCCTCCTGACTCCAGGGACAGTGCTCTATCTGTTGCCCCACCTAGCTGCTTATCTTATAGGGTTGATAAAAAGAGCAATTGAGATAATGTATGTAAAATATTGAATAAATGTCAACAATTATCATTAGACTGTGGAATGTAGTCTTATATGTCAAAAGTTGCCAACTTTAGACTAGCACTTATTCAGCTATAAAAATAGAAGGTTAGGAATTATGGCCAAAGGGCAATATCACTACTAGGTATCCTGAAGAGATTATAAAAAAGGGTAAAAATCTCACATGTACCAAAATACTCATAGCAGCTCTTTTTGTGGTGGTAAAGAATTGGAAACTGAGGAAATACTCATCAATTGGGGAACGTGGAATGTTATTGCTCTATAAGAAATCATGAGGGACATAATTTCAGAAAAACCTGGAAGGACTTGGATGAATTGATGCTGAGTGAAATGAGCAGATCTAGAAGAACATTAACACACTGTCAACTACATAGGCGCTGATCAAACATGATGGAATTGTTCATGTCGGTAGTACAATAATCAAAGACAATTTTAAAAGACTTGCGACGGAAAAATACTATCTATATCCAAAGAAGGAACTGTGGAGTTTAAATGAAGATCAAAGCTTATTATCTTCAATTTTTAAAAGTTTTCTTATGTATTATGTCATTTTTTCTCTAATGTTCTTTCTTCAGTTTGGATCTGATCCTTCTTTCACAATATGTTCAGTATTGATCTGTATTTATAAATGTCATATTTCTTTCTGTCAGGGCGAGGGGAGAGGGAAGGGAGGGAAGGAATGAGAAAAATTTTAAAACTCAAACCCTAACAAAAATTTATTGGTAAGATAGAAGATTAGCAACATAAATTTAATTCACATAACAAACATAAGGAGGAATGGGTGAAGAGGAAGGAAGAATGAAGCAGCGAACGATAGGAGAAACTATTGGGTTTTTTCCTCTCTCAAGAAGTGTTTTCTGTGAATGTTGTTTCTTGCAACATGCTTAAATCTTGCCCATTTCTCCTGCACAATTAGTCCAAATGTTTGTTAAATCCGTGGGAAAACAAAAAAGAAGGTTTTGGGGCTGAGAAAATGAAGTGAAGAAGAATTAGAGTTTTCCATTAGGAAAGTCAACAGCATGAGACTAGCCTTCAGACTATAGCTGAACCAGTCACCTCAGCAAGATTGATCCAAGAATTGATCCAGGAATAAACCCAGACAGGACTGGAGTTGGTGGCATTGTAAGCCTGGGAAAGTCATTGTTCTCTGGACATACATACATATATATATATATATATATATATATATATATATGATTTGTAGATAGAGCTAGAGAGAGAGAGAGAGTGAGAGAGAGAGAGAGAGAGAGAGAGAGAGAGAGAGAGAGAGAGATTAGAGATAGAGATAGAGATAGAGATGATAGATGATTAAATAAGAGAGTTGAAGTCAGGTCTCTAGCAATTCTTCTAGCTCTGAAAGAATCTTTTTTTCTTTTTCCTTTTAAAAATAAATTTTCAATGTAATTTTATTTATTTATTGTTACATTTTAAGTTCCAAACTGTCTTCATCTCCCACCCCACTCATCCAACCTTGCACTAAAGTAGGCCACCATTTGACATGGATTAGTGAATATATGTATGGCTAAAGCTCCTTTTTTTAAGACTGTTTTTATTTAATTCCTTTTTTATTCTTGACCTTTTGTTTTCCAAATGAATATTTATTTTTAGCTCAATAAAATTATATTTTTGGTGATTTAATTAAAATGGCATTGAATGAAAATTTAGGCAAAACTGTCATTTTTATTATAAGGGCTCTGTCTACCATGCACAATTTATTAAATGATTAAATTTATTCATTCATTCATTCATCCATTCATTCATCCAACCATCCATTCATTTATTTATTTAGGTTTTTGCAAGGCAAGTAAGATTAAGTGGCTTGCCCAAGGCCACACAGCTAGGTAAGTATTAAAGTGTCTGAGGCTGCATTTGATCTCAGATACTCCTGACTCCAGGGCCAGTGTTCTATACACTGTGCCACCTAGCTGCCCCTAAACATTTAAATTTAAAGTGTTTTATAATTATATTCATGTAGTCCCTGGGTTTGTCTTACCAGGTATATTCCCAGGAATCTTTTAGACTACAATTATTCAAACTGGGTATCTTTTACTACCTTTTCCTTCAGAGTTTTATTGGTGATATATGGAAATGCAAATAATTTTATCATTTTATTTTATATCCTGCAACATTGCTAAAATTGTTGTTTCAACTTAATTTTTGGTTGAATCTCTAAGATATTCCAAGTGTTTCATCATATTATAAGCAAAAGAGACAGTTTTATTACATCATTGCCCATTCTGATTCTTTCAATTTCTTTTTCTTCTTGTTATTGCTAATGCTAGCATTTCTAATATGATATTGAATAATATTGGTAATAAGGGAAATCCTTGTTTCACTCATGATCTTTTTGGGAAGACTTCTAGCTTATCCTCATTATAAATAAAAATTGATGGTTTTAGGAAGATATTTTTATCATTTTAAGGAAAAATACATTTATTACTATGCTTGCAAGTGTTTTTAATAGAACAAGTGTGATAGTTTGTCAAAAAAAGGGTTTCTTTAGCCTCTATTGATATAATCATATGATTTTAAACTATCCTTGCATTCCTGGTATAAATTTCATTTGGTCACCATGTATAATCTTTGTAGTATATTGTTATCTCCTGTCTATTTTATTTAGATTCTTTGTATCCACAATTTTCTTTGTTTTTACTATGCCTGGCTTAAGTATGAACACTATATTTATTTCATAAAAGGAGTTAGGTATGACTTTTTCTTTGCCTAATATTTAAATAATTTAATATTAAAATTAGATAATTTTTAAATTTTTGATGGACTTCACTGGTAAATTCATCTGCTGATAATTTTTTCTTAGGCAGTTCATTTATGATCTGTTCAATTTATTTTTCTAAAACAATTTTTAGATATTTTATTTTCTCTTAAGAAAATTTTTCTCTGCCTTCTCTATAAGGCAGCTTTTATTTTTGCAAGAATTCTTAAATTTCACTTTAATTGTTCAGTTTATTTAATATAATTGGGCAAAATAGTTTCTAATTCTTTTACTTTATCATCAATAGTGATAGCTTCACCTTTTCAGTTTTTTTTAGGTTTTTGCAAGACAAATGGGGTTAAGTGGCTTGCCCAAGGTGGCACAGTTAGGTATATTAAGTGTCAGAGGCCAGTTTTGAACTCAGGTACTCCTGACTCCAGGGCTGGTGCTCTATCCACTGCATCACCTACCCACCCCTCACCTTTTCATTTTTGATATTAGCAACTTCATTTTCTTCTCTTTCTTTTTTTAAAATCACATAGACCAATGGTGTATCTATTTATTGTGTTTTTTTAAACAACTTTTTAACTTTTAGTAAATTTACTAATTCAAAGGGTTTCTTAATTCAATTTTATTAATTTCACATATAATCTTTAGGATTTCCAATTTGGTACTTAATTGTGAATTTTTAATTTAAAAAATTTAAACTAATTACTGTTGATTACTAGTTTTGCTGCATCTATTGATTTTGATGTTATTTCAGTGTTATCATTCTCTTTATTCAAATTATTTTTCTATGGTTTGTTTATAGGCAATCATTCTTTAAGATTAGGTTGTTCATTATCAAATTAATTTTAATATGTGTTTCCACAGTCCCCTATTAAATGTAATTTATTTCATTATGATTTGAAAATAATAATTCAATATTTCTGCTTTTCTGTATTTATTTATAGCTTTTGTGCCCTAATATGTGGTCAGTTTTAGTAAAGGCATAATGTACTACTAAGAAAAAATATTTTCCTTTCTAGTTCCATTTCTGTTATCTCCAGATATCTACCACACCTAACTCATCTCCTTGACTTCTTTCTTGTTTATTTTATTTTTGAATTATCTAGTTCTGAGAAGGGAAGATTGAAGTCCAATACTATTCTTGCTTATCCAACTATTTCCATTTGTGTTCATTTATCTTTTCCTTTAAAATTTTGTACCCTATATGATTTGGTGCATTTAAGTTTGGTATTGCTCTTCATTATAATGAATTTAGATTCTGAGTTAACAGCACCCCCTGCATCCTCATAGTATGCCTTTTCACTTTCTCTGCATCCATAGACTTCTAGGGTGACAATGCCCTTGTGATATTTTAGATCCAGTAATGAACACTATTACACCAAAGTATTATAATCCTGGGGAATAGTGAAATGTCATAGTGCTCAGAGAGCCAGGCCTGGGATTAGGAACACTCATCTTCCCTAGTTCAAATCTGGCCTCAGACAATTTCTATCTATGTGACCCTGGGCCGTGTTTAACCCTGTTTGCTTCAGTTTCCTCATCTGTAAAATAAGATGAAATGACAAATCATTCCAGTGTCATTATATGGAAACCCCAATGGGGCTACAAAACGTTGGACACAGTTGAAACAAAGGAACAGCAAAAATCAGTAATCCTTAATGTTTTACATCTCTCGGGAGTATCTGGACAGGAGTATAGGAGCATGGGAGGTGGGAAGCATTTTAAGAAATAAATTTTATACTTGTATTTGAAAATCAGTTTTATACTGATGAAAGATGGATGTCTAGGCAACATTTCATGTGAAAAAGAATCTGGAGATTTTAAGTGGAATGCAAGCTTCAACATCAATGGTAGAATATCAGAGCCAAAAAAAGAAAAAGGGGGGGGGAACAAGCTGTGTGACCTCAGGCTATATTTCTAGAAGCATAAGAAGCCACTGGAGTTTATTAAGCAGATAAGTGATCACCTTGACAGCATATGTGGGAGAGCATACTAAAGTGGGGAGAAATGAAAATTACCAGCTAAGAAGATATTGCAATACTTCTGGGGAAATAGGCCAGTGCCTATGAGGAGAGAAAGAGGAAAGGATATAAGAGATATTGTTTAGGTGGAAATTATACAGCTTGGCAATTGGTAGGCTGAAGAGTAAGGGGAAGAAAGGAGTCAGAGCTGACTCAGAAATGGTGAAACTGGGAGACTAGAAAGATAATGGTGCCTTAAACCCACCCGGGGACATAAAATGAGCTCTGTTTTGGACAGTGAATTTCAGATCTAGTGGCATTCAATTTGAATCATCCACTGGGAAGTTGGTGATGTGGGGCTGGAATTGAAGTGAGAGACTAAGGCAGGACATGGAGATTTAAGAGTTGTCTGCAAAGAAAATACATCTAAGTTCAATTGATTTAACTCACCAAATATTCTAGGAAACCATCCAGATTTCCCTCTTCTTTTCAATGTTCCCCTACTTCCTCCTAATGACTCTGATCCTGGGGTTAGATTTGTATGCCAAACTGAGGAAATCAAGGAGCTCAACAATTAGAAAAGTCTTTGCACACATTTGAAGAATGTTGCAGTAAATTATCAAACAAAGCTTCCATAAGAGCATAGGAAAAAATAACAGCTTCGTAAAAGATGGGGAGTGAATATCAAAAGTATGACACAGCTAGTAAAAATGCCCAGAGTGGGAAGATAGATCATCGTGTTTGAGGAATAGAAAGGGTAGGGAGACTAAGATGGAAGAAGACTGGAAAGGTAGAGAAGGCAGTTGATGAAGAGCTTTGAAGGCCAAAGATTTTATGTTTGGTCCTGGAGGTCCTCAGGAGGCATCAGAGTTTATTGAGAAAGAAGGAGTGATAGAGTTAGATAGGTGCTTTAGGAAGATAATGTTGACACTGAGGAGAGGATGAACTGGAGAAAGGAGAGACTTGTGGCAGGGAGACCAAGCAGCAAAAAGGTAATGAAGGCTTGCACCAAGATGGTGGCAAATAGATGAATAGATGCAATCACATTTAAGAATTAGAGAATAAACTCGGAGGAAAATTTCTAGTGAATATAGAATTTATATTCCTAGGTTTATAGAATTTTTTGAGGATTTATAAAAAGGCATCATGATGCTAGTAGAAACAGAAATGGAAGCTATTCCCTCAATAGATAGTCAAAGGATATAAACAAGCCATTTCCAAAAGGAATGCAAGCTTAGCTGTATGAAAGAATGCTCTAAATCATTGATGATAAGAGAAATACAAATCAATAAAACCCTCAGTTTTCATTTCACACCTAACAAATAGAAAAAATAAGCAAAAAGGGAATAATTAATATTATAGGTGTTCCTTAGTATATTAGAATTGTAAATTAATACAATTCTGAAAAGCATTTTGGAATTGTGCAAATAAAGCAACTAAAATGCCCATACAATTTGACCTACAGATTTCATTATTAGGCATGTACCACAAGAAGATTACTAACAAAATAAATTCTCCAGACATACCAAAATATTTATAGTAGCACTTTTTTGTGATAACAAAAATCTAGAGGAAAAAGTAGATGTTCACTGAATAGGGAATGGCTAAACAAATTACCTACATGAATGTAATAGAGTATTACTGTGGTATAAGAAAAGATTATTCTGATGAATGCAGAGATGATGATTCTCTTTGTCTTTTGTTCTCAAAGAATAAATATGACATCAGAAGGTGCTGCCACAGCAAGCATGTGAATTGGATTTGAGTAGGAAGTGCTGGGCAAAGTCACAAGCCTCACTTTCTCCTCTAAGTCATCTGGGTCCAGTGACCAGATATAAAATGGCCTTGGATGTGAGACAATCAGGATTAAGTGACTTGGCCAAGGTCACACAGCTAATAAGTTTCTGAGGCCAAATTTGAATTCAGGGCCTCCTGACTGCAGGACCAGTGTTTTACCCATTGTACCATCTAGCTGCAGAGAAGGATGGAAAGATCTGTATGACTGATACAAAATGAGATTAACAGAAGCAAGAAATAATATCCACACTGACTCCAGCAGTGTAAATGGAAAGAACAATAATCACAAAACAACTGAAAGTGAACAGCACAAAATTACAAAGAAGGAATAAATTTGGCTCTGAGAAGATACCTCCTTTCTTCTTTGTAAAGGGGAGAGATCCTCAAATGAAATTTTAAATTTTGTATTAATTTTTTTCTGATTGTTTTTCTCTTGTTACTCTTTTTGTTATTTTTATCTATTGGTTATATGGATAACTCTCTTGGGGAAGAGGGAGGTAAGGGATAAAAGACATCAATTAAATTTTTTAAAGTTTTTTTTTAGCAAGACAGTGGGGTTAAGTGGCTTACCCAAGGTCACACAGGTAATTATTAAGTCTCTGAGGCCACATTTGAACTCAGGTCCCCCTGATTCCAGGGCCAAATTCACTGTGCCACCTAGCTACCCCCAATTAAAATATTTTTGAAAGAGTTAAGGGCCCTTGGTTCTAATCTCTGTTCTGCTATTTACTACTTATGTGAACTTGGAGAAGCCAGTTATGAAGCAAGGGAACTCTGGCCAGAGAGAAATATTGTAATCTTTTCCCTTTTTCTCTATAAAAAGACAAATGTTAAAATCATTTTCGTTTTCTATATTGTTTTGATACTTTCCTCACAAGCAAATCCCTGTTATCAAGGAACATACCTAGCAAACAGACCCTGTTAAAATAGTGAATCTTTTAAAACCATGAAACCTTTTCTATTCTTTATATTGACTATACTAGTCTGCTATGTAATCTTCTCTCTAAACTAGTGTCTCCAAGCTATCTCACCAGGTCCTCCTAGTTATGCATCATGAATTTCCAAGGTTACTTTGAGTTAACAAAGCATTTGAAACTAGCATCTCTAGTTAGGGTACCATCAACCTATAAATTCTTAAAGTTAATCTGTAATTCCCAAGTCCTTCAGACATATGCAGGAACCTAACCTTATGTTATATATAAAACTACTCCTTAGTCCCTCCTGGTGCCCTCCCCCAACTCTTCCCTGCCCTGGTTGGCTACACTCCCGTTAGAGTTCTGCTCACCTCCAATCTGATGAACTCGACTGGCTGCTTCCTTGCTGCTATATTCCTCTTCTTCATGCTCCCCTCCCTTCTACTACTCATGACTGCTGATTTTCTGCTCTTTAAATTTCATTATCACCACTAAAACTCACTTTCAGGGGGCAGCTAGGTGGCACAGTGGATAGAGCATAGGCCCTGGAGTCAGGAGGACCTCAGTTCAAATCTGACCTCAGACACTTAATAATTACCTAGCTGTGTGACCTTGGGCAAGTCACTTAACCCTATTGCCTTACGAACCTAAAAAAAACTTAAAAAACTTAAAAAACAAACAAAAAACCCTTTCTTTCTGCGTCCTTTAAAAACTCCTTGAATTAACTTGTAATTTTATTTTGCAGTTGCTTTTGAATTAAAATTTCTTACTTCCTGAGTCAGAGAGCCTTGTGATTTCTTCCCTGATAAATGAACACTGATCTTTGTAAGCTACCCTCTCCCCAAGGAATTCTCCCTGCTACCCTTAGAGCTTCAACTTCCTATTTGCAAAATGAAAGGACTGGGTAGGTTACAAGATCCCTACAGTTCCTGTCATCTCTAAATGCTATGATCTGCTTGAATCACAAAGATACAAAACATGAAGGAGCTGAAAAGATATCAAAGAATAAAATACCTCATTTACACAGAAAAAGCAATTTTTTGGATATCACCATTCACAAGAATTAGCTATTAGGGCTATGGTACATGTGTTTTATAATGGGGTTACCCTGGGTTAACTCTGTATATTTGATAAAAACTCTCATCAGGGAAAAAGATTATGAGCACAGAAATTTTCTGAACTAAGATGCAGCGTTAGCAAGCAGAGCTACTCCGCTAGTTTATAGTCCTTTGGTGGTCCTTGGAATCTCCAGACTAGGGCAAGGGAAATGATGGAGGAAGGCAGTACTGAGCAGTTTATCAGAGAGAAAAGGGGATGGGGGAGGGACCTAACAAAAGAGAAAGAAGTGACTACTATTGTAGATTCACCAGCTTGAAAGCAACCAGGATTGTGTGGGGAGATTGGTTGGAAGAGTTTGGACGATTTGGCCTTGGAAAAGAATATATTTAGTGAGGACAAAATAGCTATATTCAGATATTTGAAAGGATTTCATGCTTAGATTTGTTCTTCTTGGTGTGAAGGATGATTTAGTCTCAAGGTAAGGAAATATGTCAAAATGTTTCATTCAAAAATGGAAAGAGCTGTCTTGGAAAGTAGTGAGTCTCTCATACATACAAACACACAAATATGCATGCACGATACATGTGTGCATTGTATGTGTGTGCACTTCTACATATATACACATACATGATGTGTGTATGAGTATGTGTGCTTATATAGATATGCAAATGTGTATGTTTGTGTATATAACATATATATCTATATACACACATGTATATACATATTAAATATAAAGACTTTCAAACTGAACCTGTGATTCATTTGCCAGGAATACTGTAGAAAGGATTTCATCTTCATTACAATTCATGATAGATGGCCTTCCTAGTTATTTACAATTATGTAATTCTGTGATTTTGTGAGAAACCAGCTTCAGGAATGGTTGCAAATTGTTTCTAGTGGTGTTTTACCACCATCTGCTGGTCATATAATAACTTCACATCCCAGGCTGGGATGTGAATACAAAAATACAAAATTGTGCCATATCTGAGGACAGAATACTATCCACCCTTCAGGAGCCAGAGACTGAAATAGCAATTGAATGTTGGAATTGTGGGTTAGTGATGGGGAGACGACATCCTCTTTATCTGAGTGTTAGGAATGAAAATATGCCATTTCTTTTCATGGCTTTGGACTTGTGTGTTTAATCCAATGACTAAATGCCTTACTGAAAATCCTTACTGTTTTTCTTATTGTGGATGTTACCTTATCATTATTATCTGAGGTTTAGCAAAAGATACAACAGTATAACTATAATAATTCTGACAACTCACTATGGATAATGATTAACTCAAATGAAACTCAACAAGAATACAGATGTACTCAGGAAATTGTTCATAGGAACCCCAAATTGTATAAGACACAAAGAAGGAACTGGGATCAGGTTGTTCTTAGCAAAGTGCTATAAACATGTATTACCATCAGCAACACTTATGTGGAGGAAGAAGTCTTGTTTGCAAAACAGTTATTAGTAAAATCTCACTTTTGATCTGGCCTGAGGAAGGAAGGTTCTGGTCTGCCAGGTTACAGGTAACAGACTTCACTGTCTTTGTGGCCTGATGCTTCAGCACCCCAAAGAGCCTGTTATCTCTGGGTGGGCAGCCTGCCCAGTGTGGATTCTCCTGGGGAGAATGGATAGGAAGCCACTGTTACCTTAGACTGGATGGGAGTCTCTATAGTTTGACTTCTCACAAAAGTTATACAGGAGAATGTGGGAGAAAATATTGAATTTTTAGCTGGAAATCTAAATATTCACAAGTTATACTTCAAAGAAAAATATGAACATTTTACAGTAAGTCAGAAAGGTCAGTGTGCATTACTTACAAAATGCCAGTGTTTCTTCTCCTGAGAAAGGGATTCTCCCAAAATGAGTTACCCTGGTAGTCTCAATATATGTTAGGCAAAATATAGATATAAACCCCATAGTAGAGGCTTGATCCATCCTTTAGACTTTCTTCTATAGACCTTAAATTGTGACATGGGCTGTAGCAATCACATAAGAAGAAGGTCCCCCCACAACACTCATGCACTAAATTTTGTCGATGATCATAGGGATTAGGCTATATGCCACAAGCAAGACTTTGACCAATTAAAAACATCCAAATAACCAGTCAGCACAACTTTATTAAGCAGCTGTGTGTATCAAGTATGTGGCAGCTAGGTGGCACAGTAGATAGAATGCCAGGCCTCAAGTCAGGAGGATTCATCTTCACAATTTCAAATATGACCTGAGACATTTACTAGCTGTGTGACCCTGGGAAAGTCATGTCACCCTGTTTATCTCAGTTTCCTCATCTGTAAAATGAGTTGGAGAAGGAAATGACAAACCTCTCCAGTATCTTTGCCAAAAAAAACCCAGATGTGTTCATGAAGAGTCAGATTTGAACAAAACTAGACAATGACAACAATATACCAGCCCCTGGAAATGCAAAGAAAGATACAAAATCATCCCTGACCTCAAGGAGCTCACATTGTCTTGGGGAAGACAACATGGGAATAACTAGGTTAATGCAAGACATCATCAGAGTAGATAGGACATAATCTTAGAAGGGAAGGTAACTAGGAGCTGGGGTACCAGGAAAAGCCTCTGCAAAAAGATAGAATTCGAGTGAGACTGAAGGAGGATGCCAGGTGAACCGAAAGCCAGAGATGATGAGGTAGAGCATCCCAGGCATGGAAAGCAACCATTGCAAAAATATTGAGAGGGATCCAAAGTGTTATATGTGAAGAAAAGCAAGCAAACCAGTGTCAACACAGCGTGAAGTGCTTAGAATGGAGTAATATGTAAGAAATCTGGAAAGACAGGAAAAGACCAGGTTGTGTAGGACATTCAGAACTGAACAGATGACTTTATATTTGATCCTAGAGATAAAGGGGGGCATTGAAGTTTATCCAGTAGGAAGAGGGCAGATCTGTACTAGATATCATTCTATAATGATATTATCTCTCTTTGCTTTTAGCAGAAGAGAAAGGATACTGGAAAATTGACATCATCTTTTCCTTTTCTGCCTCCATTGTTCTGCAGATCAATACCAGAAGGAGAAAGGAAATATAAGCAGAGTCACTTTTTGGGGTAGCAACAAAACTTCAAGAAAGTCGATGCCTGTGGATTGGGAAAGGGCTGAACAAATTTCTCTGTATGAATGTAATAGAATATTATGATGCAGCAGGAATGGAAACAATGTGGTTCATAAGAGAGTCAGCCTCTGAATCAGGGAGGCCCAGGCTTGAGTTCTGCCTCTGACCCTGCTGGCCGTGGGACTCTGAAGCAAACTCCTCTCAGTGTTCAGGGCAAAGAGGTACTCCAAGGATTAAAGAACATGCAGGAGTTAAGAAGTAAGAGGATGAAGGCATGATGAGCAAATGTGTGTAAGTGGGAAAGGAGGAAGCATGTAAGAGACACATTCAACAGCCAGAGTAATCCAAAGTGAGGATGGAGAGGGGAGGAAGAAGTGTGAGACAAGGCTGAAAGGCAGAGTGATGGATTGTGGAAACTGCTTGAATTCCAGGAAGCATTTTTTGAACTTTATTTGATAGTCAGTTGGGAGAAATTAAAGTGTTTTGAATAGAAGAATGACATGGCCAAATTCAGATAGATAGATAGATATAAAATACACACACACATATGGAAGACACCTGACAGATGTTTGAAGTATGAAAATTGCATCCTTTTTTATTGCCTACCACACTGTGGCCTCTGTCCTAAATAAATAAATATCCTCACCATGAACTATATACATCATGCTCATTCCTACCTTTGTTCTTGTTCCCCCACCACCACCGTGAAATTCCCTCTTAACTCCTTTCTGCCCATGCAGAGTCTTATCTACCTTCAGACTCATTTCTAGTCTACCTCCATGCTGTAAGGCACATCTTCTTTCCTTATCTCAGCTCTTACTCTCTGGACCATTCATTTTGAAATTTAATTTCATTATGTCTCACACTGACCAAGGATACTAATCCCATACAGTTCTTTGCTGGAAGGCAAACTGCTGTGCGTCTAATTATCAGTCAATTGGTTAGCACCTGAGTATGACTGAGATTGACCCCAAATTCCTTGAAACCAAATTAAAAAGGTCTTTTCTGATCATTGTAACAGAGGGAGCAGGGACAAATCCATGGAACAGAAAGTCTGGAGTGAAACTCTATTCTTGCAGAAGGAATTACTTGCACTGGAGGAATCACAGAGAGTTGTCATAGATTTGAGCGTTATTGGGTGGACATGAATGATTTTGTTGAATTGTAATTCAACAGATTTTTAAAGTCTGTTTGGGTTCACTATTTATTCATGAGGATTTAGATACCCTCAATTTTCTTCAAACCTCTCTATACCAGCCAGAACAATTCACATGGCATCACAGAAACAACAAAAGACACTTACTTAAAATAGAATGCAAAGTATCTTACAAGAGAAATATGCAACTGTTATTAAGAAATTTTTCTCATACAAATATCACTGTCTTAAACACTAATGATTCTTGTAACAATGAGACAGGAAGAAAATGCATTACGTGCAAATTTTAGATCCTCAACAAATATTTGTTAATTTGAATTTACCAGGAAAAGTATATACTTCAGGATGTCTCAAGGAAGAAGATGTTAATCCTATTGCTATATCCTTTAACCAAGGAATTTCCTTTTGCAATTGAAAGTATGATTTCACTGGTGTAGGGAATTTTTGATGAGGAAACTTTGCACCACTGCAAACTATTTCCACATATCTTGTAATCAGTATTTTCAGAGAGTTGTCTGGGACATGGAGAGTTGTGCCTTGACCAGACACATATAGCTAGTCTGTGTCAAAGAAGGTCTTGAACTTGAATCTTCCTAACTGAAGACACTCTACTTCTAACCATGCTGACTAAGTGTACTAGTGTAGCCCATGGAAATGATGTGCCAGTGATCTCCACATTTCTTCAAGCTTTTTTTTCCTGAACTGAGGCTGGTTCATTCACCCTAAAGAGCACTTACATTGACAGGTCAGGGTGGTTCTTCATAAGAGCAGCCACAACCAAGGCAGGGCAAACCCAGTACAAGGAAAGACAAAAATATACTTCAACTATAGCTTCTGTGTGCCTGTCTGTCTGCTTCCAATTTAAACAAATCAGTCAATCATAACTCAATCATAAAACCTTTACTAACTAATGATAATCATGACACAATCTACCCATAAACCTGGTTGCACTCTTCCAACATTGCCCATAGTCTTTTGGGGGGAAAGAAAGGTCAGAAACTCACAGAAAGCTATCAGGGAAACACCTAAGTTTGGAAACCCATGTGCCTCGAACAACTCAACTCTGGACTGCAGACCTTATCTTCTACTCTTGCTAAGCAAGACTACTCTTCCTTTGAGCCTCTCCATGTTCCTGCTAGACAAAGCCACTTCTCTGCTAATTTTTTGGTCTCTGAAATATTTAACCTCTTTTAGCAAAGAATAACCATAAATCTGGGATCTTCAGAGCTAATCAAGTAGATGAAAAGCATTAAGTCTGATGTCTGCAAAACTATTCCGATTCAGGTCAACTTGGTGGCTGAGAGGTCCTCTACCCAACATAATCCATAGAAGGCATTCAAGGGCAATGCTTCTTGAGGGTTTTCTCCTCTATGGAACTGAAGCAAGTACTTGAGGAAAAAAGGCAACCTTTCCTTGGTCAGCTCTTCAAACATTAGAAGATTCTTCTGTCTCCAGTCAGTTCCAAACCTTGGAACATCCTCTAATCAGATCAGTCTAATACATCAACTTCTGGATTTGTCTGTTTCTAGTAAGCTGGTGCACCCAGAATTTGCTTTCCTCCCTTCCCTGCTTCTCAGCTTTGGTTAGCTCCTCAATTCTGTTGTCTTCTGTCTTTTTACTTCTGACTCTGATATTCTTGATCATCATCTTTTCCTTGATACTTTTTCTTACCTCTGTGTTTTCCTGATTCTTCTCTCTCTTAGTTCTCTGCCTCCTTTGCACATTCTTTGTCTACCCAGATTGTCCTACTCACAGTGGGGATATCCCAAAGCTCTGTGTTGTGTCTGTTTCGTTTCTCCTGTTTCATTCCACTTGGTGATCTCATCAGTTCCCATGGTTTCAAAGATCAACTCAATATTGACTTTGCAGAGTACCCTCCTCACTTGTTGTGGCATTACCTCCCTGATGTCATGGTCTTCCTTGAGAACATAGAACAAACATCATACAAACATATTTCCACATTAGTCATACTGTGAAAGAAGAAACAGAACAAAAGGACAAAGCTACAAAAAAGTAAAAATAGTATGCTTTGTAAAGCAGTCAGACTCTATAGTTCTTTCTCTGGATGTGGTAGCAATTTCCATCATGACTCTTTTGGAATTGTCTTGGATCATTTTATTGCAGGGAAGAGCTAAGTCAATCATAGTTGAGCATCATACACTATTGCTGGTACTGTGTTCAGAATTTTCCTGTTTCTGCTTACTTCACTCAGTATCAGTTCATTTAAGTCCAGTTTTTCTGAAATCTGCCTGATCGTCATTTCTTATAGCAAAATAGTATTAATACTTTCACATTCATATTCCACAGTTCATTCAGTCATTTCCTCAGTTGATGGGCATTCCCTTAATTTCCAATTCTTTGCCACCACAAAAAGAGATTCTATGAACATTTTTGTTCATGTAGGTACTTTTTCCTTTTTATGATTTTCTTGGGTCACAGATCTAGTAATGGTATTGCTGAATCATTATATAGCTTTATAGCCCTTTGGACATAGTTCCAAATTGCTCTCCAGAATAATTGGATCCTTTTACAATATGGTTTTTGTGTAGTCCCTAAACAATTATTTGATTCAGAGTTTCCAAATCATAAAAATAAAAAAAAAAGTTTAGCAACTAAACAATGAACTTCATTGATTAGTTAGATGTTCACTTCAATCAGGGCTCCTTTCACTCATATTGACTCATTTCTGTGTTGCTTTCTTAGTAATTTTTATCTGAGGAGCTGTTTTTCTCTCAGGTATTCTCAAAATTGAAGCTGATTTTTTCCACAAGTATCCTATTTCTTTTACCCCTTGTAATAAATAAAATATCCATATAAGAAAGAGAAAGTACTTTACAGTAGTCTTTAAAAATAAACCTACACAACACAAAAACCCCTCTTCCCTCTCCATTAACACTTTCTAACTTTTCACTTTCTGACTTCATTTCTCTCTTAATTCTATACTCATTTTGCTTGCTTAATTCAGGGCTCTCTCCAAATGTGTGTTTGTGTGTCTGTGTGTGTGTGTGTGTCTGTGTGTCTGTGTATGTGTTGTGGTGTGTATATATACATATATATATATTACATATACATTTGTATGCATATATAATTCACAGATACATTATACATGTATATATGTAAAATAAACTTTAACAAATTATTATAGTGCACTAAAACTTTTGAGGCATCACATAAATGAATATATGCTTAAGTATTATAATAAATACATATTTTATATGCATTCATGTATATATTATAACTCTAACATGATCACTATTCTATATTATGATTGTAATATGTATATGTTTATTATTATATATGTTTGCATGCTTATATAATATATATCTATAGATTTTATATATATATATATATTATTTGAGAGATTGCAAATAACTTAGTTTCTCAATGCTCTAAAGCAGTTCTCAGACACATACAAGTTTACAATACCAAGGAATTTCTCCACACTGATAAAATCCCAGTTGTGAATCATCTTTGCTATGATTCCAATGTCCTGAAAATCCTTGATATCACACAATTCTTCCTGAACTTCTGTTTATGCAAAGTTTCATTGAATAGTTTCCTTTTTCATCCTTAGTTTTGAGTTTGTTTTTTTCCTTCATTTCATTCGAACAAATGATGATGTAACTCTGTCATTACTTTGTTGTGTGTGACAAAGAATGTGAGCCTCCATGGATCTTAGTTGTATCACGTGCAGAAGAAGCAGATTGGAATAGGTGATCTCTATTTTAGTAAAAGATCGCCTCCTCCTTTAATTCCTCTTGTTCTTTGAAGTATGTGTTCCATAGAAAAGGGACATTTACTGTTTTCAGTGAAACTAGTATTGAGACTAGTTGTTGCTCCTGGTCTTTTAAAACACTGCAGACTCCTATAGGCTTTGATTTCATTTACTTTTGTCATTGTAAGAGCACTATATTTCTGATCCTCCCACCCCACTTTGCCACTGTCAGGAAAAATTAAGTTACATATTAACTATAAGTAAGTAGAAAAATTTGTAACTAGGATACCTAAAATAGCATTCTTTAATTTTTTCATTGATTGGTAAAATTCTTTTGAATATCAACAAGCAAAGTAAAGGACTGGATTATGAACAAATAAAATTTTTCACAAGCCCTTTCCCTTAATGATGAGAAAACAAGAACACTTCCAAAGACTTAGAGAGAAGTTCTTTGCCCTTAGTTTGTGAAAATGAAAAATTCCATTTCTTTAATTCAAAGTCATCTTTGAAAATTAAAGTTTTCCTGTATTTAGCATCTATTGTTTAACATATTTTAATTCATATTGTTTCCAATGAATGGAACAGTCTAATCACACAGATTTTGTATTACACACTAAGCCATTTTGATCATTTAAACACATGTGCACACATGCACACAGTGTATGTAATCTCACTGGCCTATACTTTGCAGATTCTGTTCTCTTTCCTTCTGTAGTCTTTTGATATCTCTTCTGCTTTCTATGATCTTTCGAAGAGTGATCATTGACATCTATTTCTTCTTTCAGTACATAAACATGTTATTCATCTGGATCAGATGATTTGAATTCATTAAGGACAAATACATGCCTTTTTATCTTGAGAATCACTTCCCTGTCAGTCACTTTTGTTCTGTCATGTCCTTTCAAAATCATTCTCTTCGGCAGAGAAATAGAAGCAAAAGAAGTACTGAACAACTCTGCCTCTTCTCTGTTATCAGTTATCATCACACTATCCACCCAGGTAAAAGTTCTATCTCTTCCTTCCATCAGCCCCTCTAGTGTCCCAGTAGAGTGTTAAAAATTTATTTGTGATTCCCAGATTCCCTGTGAAGTTTCACCTTCTTATGAGTTTTAGTGTTTCTGATACTATTCTCAGGACTATGTTATGCTTCTATTCATCCTTTGTTAGCAGGCCTTGTTTGCATCTTCTGAACACTCCTTTTTAAAATCTTAAGTTGGTTAGTATATTCCCCATGTATCCATGTCAGTCTTACCATAAAAATATTATTCCTGTTCATTGGAATCATTTCCCCTTGTATTTTTAGAATTTCATTCTCTTACCCCTCCTGGGCTGACTTCTCCTTTTGCATTTTAATCTATAACAGAATTTCTTCTTATTGGTTGATCCAACTCGGGGAGGATTAAATTACAAATAAAGCAATTCTAGAAGTTATTTTAGAGAGCAGCTGGCTGACAAGGTGGATAGAGCATTTGGTGTAGAGTGAGGAGGTCCTGAGTTCAAACCTAGCTTCAGACACTATATGACCCTGGGCAAGTCATTTAACCCTGTTTGCTTCAGTTTAAGCACCTGTAGAATTAAATGGAGAAGGAAATGGCAATTCACTCCATTATCTTTGCCAAGAAAACCCCAAATGGGGTCAATAATCAACATGACTGAAATAACTGAATATTAACAAGAAATTCTTAACTACTATGCATGTGAGAGAAAGAGAGAGAGCCAACAGATATTGAATTATTGAAGTCCTTCATTTTCATATTATGCTTCTGTATCAGACTTGTGACCTATTTCACAAGCACTTTATTTCCTCTTTTTTAAAAATTTTATTTATTGAAGGCAATGGGGTTAAGTGACTTACCCAAAGTCACATAGCTAGGCAATTATTAGGTGTCTGAGGTCAGATTTGAACTCAGGTCCTCCTGACTCCAGGGCTGGTGCTCTATCCACTACACCACCTAGCTGCCTCTATTTCCTCTTTCTGTCTAGGGGGTTTATAGTATTCTTCATCAACAAAAATATTTCTGTTGTCTCTCTGTCAACCTTTACCTAAATACTTCTCATCATGCTTCTCAACTCTGGTTCCTGGATCCCCGATAGGGATACCTACATAATGCACAATACAACCCCCCTTTACATATAATGTTCTTTTAAAGTATACTACTCATCCTGAGCCATGATCCTAATCAAGGGTTTTATCCCACCAAGTCTCAGTGATAGCTATAAAGTTCGATTTGCCTTCTTGTGTTAGGATCTCTAGGTATTGTTTGTTGCCTAACTGTGGACATATTTATATGCAGACATATCAAACTATGACATTAACACTGGTTCCTTTCTTGGATTTTCTTTCATCAACTTCTGAGTGTCTCAACTACTATTTTTCTTCCCTTTTTAATAACTACTCTCTATAGTATAAAGCCTAGGGATACTCTTAAGCTTTCTTTCCCTCCTTCATCCTTTTTTAGTTTAGATTCATTTTCATAAAATAATCTAACAAAAACATTCTTACTTGTTAGATATACCCCATCTCTGGCCAGGAAGTTATTGTCCTTTTACTTTAAACCATAGTTTAAAAGTCTACTTTCCATCATTACCTTTTTAGTTGTCTATTCACTTTCTAAATTAATTGTTCTCTTCTTCATCCTTTGCCTTCCCTGGATATCAGTGATTAAACCATTGCCTCTTTCTTGATGGTCTCTAACTTTTTGCCCAAGATGTCATGATCACAGACAGTGGATTGCTGTAACCTGGAAGGTTTTCTGTTGTCTTTGGTGCATTCCCCCAGGAAGCCAAGACTTCTCTTTTTTGTTGTTATAGGTTGCAAATAACTGCCTCAGTAACCGTGAGCAGGAAATCACAAGTACTCTTCTACTTCCTGCAGGTCTTCATAGATGATCTTTCACCTATTAACTTTGGTGTCTATGTTATATACTTTGGAGGACTTCTTTAGGAAAAGCCTTTTCCTTCCATTTCTTCTTTAGCATAACACTTCATATTCTTTTAATTGTCAAATTTCCCTTGCTCCAACTTTGTTTTTATTTATTTATTTATTTTTATTTGTTTGTTTGTTTTGCTATTGAAGCCTTACTTCTGGATATGGAGAGCATTTATCAAGTTCCTTCCCCTTCTCCTCCAGGAGGAAAATCAGTCTACATTTACAATACAGAAAAAAACAGTCACTAAGTTATGGTGGAAATGCAAACATCACAGACTTGAAACATGTCAGGGAATAATTTTCTCTTCTCTCAGTCGTGGTTGAGATTTTCAACATTAATTTTTTAGAATGTCCTTTGGGTGTTTACAACCCTACCCCTAAACACCTGGATAAAACTTTTTTAGCCATCTTGTCTTAGTCTCAGTAACAATTCTTTAGCCATAGCCATCTTCTCTTCAACTTTACACCACCAATGCATTCCAACAATAAGCCTTACCTTTTAATTGTTCCACTTACCTTGTTACTTTCTTTGCTTTATTTTTCAGTTTTATTTCCCCCTTTCCTTCCTTATTCTGCCTCCCCAAGTCTACTCTCTAATCCTTCTTGACTACACCTTGATCCTTAATTGTTCTTGATTTTGTTCCTTTTAAGCTGAGAAACAAAATAGAAATAAGTATCTGATCCTAGAGTTGATTCTCCTTCTAAATTTCCTCAGGTTTTCCCAAACTTCTCCTGAAATTCAATCTCTGATCTACTTCACTAGTCAATATGCCTTCAAGTCAGTTTTATGTTTTCCTTCTTTTTATTAAGCATCTCTATCTTTTATTTTCCTTTTTATTTAGCATCAGTGTTGTCTTTTTAAAATTTGTCTTTTTTAAAAAACTTAACAAATATTTATCAATAATTGATCGCTCTCTACCTCCCCAACTGAGCCAAATAAAAAAGAAAACAGAGCTCTCAATACAACTAAATAGTTCGGTAAGAAATAAAATAAATTTTCACATTAGCCAGGTTTGAAACTGTATGTCTCTTTTTGCATTTTAAATTCATCACCCCTCTGTCGGGTATGAGTGTCATGTTTCAACATCATTATTTTGAATTCTTTGTTTATCACTGTGTTTATTGATCAGAGTTCTAACATCTTTCAAAGTTGTTTTTCTCATTAAGATTGATAAAATTTACAGATTGTTCTCATTTCACTGTGTCAGTTCATAGAAGTCTTCCAAGTTTGCTCTGAAATTGTTCGTTTCATCATTACACAATAGTCTACTACATTCATATACCACAATTTGTTGTTCCATTCCTCCAAAATAACCTATCTTTTTTCCCAACTTTTGGTTACCATGAAAAGAGCTGCTATAAATATTTTCTTTGATGTCTGGGATATTGACTTAGTATAGTTTTGTTAAGGGTCTGCTCAGTTTGGTGACTTTCTGGGCATAATTCCAAATTGCTTTCCAGACTAGCATTCTGTGGCAACTTAGTAAAACATTTTATTTCAGGAGAAGAAAAAGTGGGGGCTAAACCAAGGGAGAAAAGTGAAGGAAGTATTTGAAATGTAAATGACAGGATTTATTATTTTTTTAAAAAAATTATTGCTCAAAGGAAGGAGACAGTAGAAAGTGATTAATACCTTTACAATTCTGAATTAAGTCCTTTTAGACAAAACTTCAGACAAAACTACCTTATCCAAGAACATGTGATGGTTTAATCAGTGAATGAGACCATCTACTTTATCTTGTCCTTGTAGGGTTTTTTAAATTTTATTTTTCCTTCACTCACAATTTGAATTTTTTCTATTATCTGGTTGAGGGATTGATTAGTCCATCAAGATGATTGTGGTTCTTATTTTCACACATACAAATAATGCACAAATATATTTCCACTTACTGATCCATATCATTTTATTTTAAACATTCAGGGAGTTAATTTGAACTTATTTAGGTTTTATAGATAATCAAATTGGAAGTCTATTACAATTATTTTAAAAATGAAATTTTTAAGGCAGTAACATTTTCCTTTAGATAATATTTTTTTATTTCAAGTATACCCAGAAAAAAATCCCCACAAACTTTTATCTTTACTATACAAGTACAAGTAAAACAACAGATTTCACTCCTGAACATAATGATATAGTTATACATAAAAATATATTAAATTTACTATTGGTCTGATGTGTTGCTGCAAAAAGCACATTATTAGCTTTTAAGAGGTTATGAGTAAACATACCACAAGTGTTCAGCCTAAAGCAATTTCTACCATTTTATACATACGGTCTTTAAACAAGGTTTTATGGAGCCAGATGCCAGCGGTTCACCACATGCATACACAACACTGACAACTTCCATACACTCTCTCTTTCTTATAGTGTGGGTTGAGGAGGACATTAGGACAACCCAGAAATCTGATTTCATCAGTGCAGTATAATTCAAATGTGGAAACTCCTTCCATCAATCTTGGCAGCTCTTCTATTATTTCTAACTTAGAAAAACACCTAGGACACTAAGAGATTGTAAATTACCCAGGGTCATCCATCAGAATTGGATTCCAGATCTTCTTGGACTTGGACTGCTAAGACTCACCCTATATTCACTACAACCTCTTTATAGAAATTATAGGATATTTAGAAAGAACAAATGCATAGCATTCAATTTTCCTGATGCCAGAATCTAGCTTAGCACCTGAAACATAAAGAATACTTAATAAATACATATTGATTGTTTTATGAAAAAATATAGGAAGATAATGTTTTTTAAGTTTTGGTGTAATAAAGGCAATATGAAAAATACATAGTTGTATACATAAATAACAGAAGTCTATATCAAAATATTTCTATTTAAGCAAACAGTCTCCTCCCACTCACATCTTAATAATTTTCATAGTTTCCACTGAGAGCTTTCTTTGTACTTGGACGTGAGATGCATCCAAATGGCTTACTTTTTTACCCTTGTTTTTAAATTGAAATCCAAATAAATTCCCCTTTCACTGAGCTAACCACATAGTTATTTGAAAAGATAAGATGACTTTTTACTTGAAACACTCCAATGGAAACTAAATGTTTCTTAGAAAGGGGAGTAGAAAAGGAAAAGTAGATGCTAAGTGTGTCTAAATCTAAGATACCAAGTCAGTCTAAGGCAAATTGATGGCTTGATCTTCAGTGAATTTTGGGATCTTCTTAAATTCACTCTGCTTCTTGAAGAAAAGCTGGGCCAGGATATGGTCAGCTGTCGCATGGATATAGTCATCCAGGTCCAGGGTTTGTAGCTGCCAATGCAAATCAAAGGATACAACATTAGGGACTCTCCCAACTCAAATTTCTAAGATGAACTTTAAAATATGTTGGATCATGTTTGTAGCAAGATGGACAATATAGACATATCTGACTTTAACACAGCTCATCTCTTTCTTCAAAGCACCTCTTTTTTTTAAACATAGGAGAAACTTACAGTATCTTAGTGGCCATATAGTCTAATTGTAGAATCTTTTCTATAACATCCCTGACAAATGATTGGTTGTTTAACCTTTGTTTAATTTCTTTGGTGATGGTGAGCTCACTCTCTAGCATAGCAGCCTTTTTTCTTGTTGAATGATCCTAGTTGTTAAAAAGTTCCATCTTACATTAAGATAAAATTTGCCTCTCTAGAACTACTCATCACTCCTAATTCTGCCCCAAGGAGTCATAGAGAACAAAATTACTTCTTTTTCTTATTTGACTGACTTTGAAATATTTGAAACATGATTCTGATTTCCCACCATCTTGGCATTTCCAGGCTCAATAGCTTATAAGATTTTGAACTATTGCTTGTATGCGATGCTTTTTAGCACCCATCACAGCTCCCTGCCCATAAGAAGGATTTAATAAATGTCTGTAGCATTGAACTGAATCCCTTAAAATCTTGGTTGTCTCCATCTGCACACTCTCCGATTTGTCAGTATCCCTCTAAAAATGCATCACTCAGTAGTAACATTGTACTGTGATCAACTCTGATAGACTTAGCAATATAATGATCCAAGTCAATTCCAAAAGACTTATGATGAAAAAGGCCATCCAGATCAGCTGTGAATGACTTGACTTTTCTTAGCAATACTGAGACATAATACCAAGACAACACTGATACTGAGAAAGAGCTAATGGTGTTGAATACAGATTAAAGTATAATTTTTTTAACTTTATTTTTTTTGAAGTTTCTTTGGGGGGTATTTATGTTTTCTTTCCTAACATAGCTATTATGGAAATGTTTTGCATGGCTACACATTTATAATATATATCAAATAATGTACTTTCTCAGTGGAGGGAGGAGGAAATGGAAAGTAGGGAGAGCATTTAAAAATCAAAGCTTTAAGAAAAAATCTTGAAAATTATTTTTACAAGTAACAAAAGAAAAATAAAATACTAAATAAGTAAAGAAATAAAGAAAAAAGAAAATGCCATCCACATCCAGAGAAAGAACTTTGGAGTCCGAATGCACATCAAAGCATATTGTTTTTACTTTATTGCTATTTTTTCTTTCTCATGTTTTTTCTCTTCTATTCTGTTTTTTCTTTCACAACATAACTAATATGGGAATATGTTTAAAGTGATTACACAAGTGTAACCTCTATCAAATTGATGCCATCTCAAAGAGGGATTGGAGGGGGAGGGAATTGGAACTCAAAATCTTACAAAAATGAATGTTGAAAAAAATACTATTAAGTACAAAAATGTGACATTCATATTTTGCTCTAGATTTGACTTGACCATCATAGAATATAATAGGAAAGAAATTTCCTCTGATACTGTGATCTAGACACAATATTTTTATTAATACAACCTAATAATAAGCTAGTTTTCTGTTTGTTGAGCTAACTTTTAATAAGATTTTGGTCGGATAAAATCTCTACATTTGTTGTATACATAAGTGTGTGTGTGTGTGTGTGTGTGTGTGTGTGTGTGAGA
The DNA here is from genome assembly GCF_037893015.1 of Macrotis lagotis. NCBI lineage: Eukaryota > Metazoa > Chordata > Mammalia > Peramelemorphia > Peramelidae > Macrotis > Macrotis lagotis. Next base: position 300,600,293 of record NC_133666.1, read on the forward strand.
GAGAGAGAGAGACAGACAGACAGAAAGAGAGAGACAGAGAGACAGAGAGAGACAGAGAGAAAGAGAGAGACAGAGACAGAGGGCATGGATACCTGTGAGTATGTGTTTCCAAGCCTGTGATTTCATCAGTGTAGGCATACTCCTGGTAAGGAAATCCCTTCTACCAATACAGATTAATAATTGTTCTAAAACTTAATCTTAAGAGAGTTGTTGGGCGGCTAGGTGGTACAGTGGATAGAGCACCAGCCCTGGAGTCAGGAGTACCTGAGTTCAAATGTGACCTCAGACACTTAATAATTACCTAGCTGTGTGGCCTTGGGCAAACCACTTAACCCCATTGCCTTGCAAAAACCTAAAAATAAAGAGACTTGTCTGAGGTCCTGAGAGGTTAAAGGAGTTGGCAGCCAGCGTGTATAAAGAGACAGGACAGCTTCCCAGATACCTGCCTCTCCCAGATCTTTAACAAGTCAGGTTTCTCCTCAGTCCTGTAGATTTTAAAAAATATAAATGCAAGCCTTTGCCTTTATTCCTTCTTAATGACATTCTGAGTTGAGCTCTGAATTTTATTCTGTTTCCCTTCTATGGTAAATATTTTCATAAAGTGAAATTTCTCCATCTCTCTGTCTCTATGTCTGTCTCTGGCTCTGGCTCTAGCTCTGTCTCTGTCTCTGTCTGTGTCTCTCCCATGTGTATGCACACACATACATGCACACACACACACACACACACACACACACACACACACAAAGATACAAATATACCCCCAAAATGTTTTATATGTATGTGTGTAGATATAGATATAAACCTTTGTTAATTAGGCTTGTTCAAAATGAAGAATCTATGTATATGGCAGATTAGATTTGGAAATTGATCTAATGTGTTCCATGTCCATCCTTCCACTCACAAATGCATCAGTCCTTTGAACTGTCTGTTACTCTGGAAATGTAATTCTTACCTGGTTTCCAGTGGTAAAAGCGAGAATGAAAAGCAGATCCTCATCACATGTGCTCTTGATGTAATGCTGAGTTCCAATTGGAAAAAATACAACATCTCCCCTACCAATATTAAAATCAGTAGTACCTTGGGTACTGATAATTCCCACCTAAACAAAATAAGATATAGAGGTTTAGTGGAAAAGCACAAATATCATCACCAAGTATACTGTAATAAGGTATTGTTTAGATGGTAGGCTTGAACTCAGGAAGACCTGAGTTCAAATCTAACCTCAGACACTTAATAGTTGAGTGACCCTGGACAAGTCATTTAACCCTGTTTGCCTCAGTTTCTTCACCTTTTAAATGAGCTGGAGACTGAACAAACCACTCCTATACCTTTGCTAAGAGGGGTTACAGAGAACAGGACATGACTGAATAATAACAACATGCTTATTATAACTGAGAGGTAGTAATAGGAGCTGATCCCATAGTTAAGAAATGGATTCAAGTTCCAACTTTGATACATACTTTGGCCTAGGAAGCTCTTAATGACCATAAATTGAACATCAGTTGGCTTTCATTGTGAACTATGTAAAAGATAGGACTAATTTATTTTTAGTTTTCTTTTATAATCTGTATTAGTAGAAAGAATTTATTTTCACTGTGAGATTGCTCTGCCAGTAAAATCCCAGGTCTTCTTTCCTACCCAAATTCCTTTCAGACTTTTATAAAGGAGTAGTCATCAAGAAGAGGTAAGTAAAAACATGGAGTTATAAGGGCCTTTTCTCTAGAGAAAGCCTTTTACATAGTTACTAAGAGTTCAGAATCTAACCAGTTTTTATAGAGCCTTGCTGTGCTTGATAGGGCCCTAGGCTGAAGAGTGCGTGAGTTCAGCTCTCCAGAACAGCATCTGCCCAAGTTATCAATACATTTTAATTCAGAATTAGGCACCCACGATGAGCTGGCAGATTTCAGAAAACCTGGAAAGGCTTCCATGAACTGATGCTGAATGAAGTGAGCAGAGCCAGAAGAACATTGCAAACTTTAACAGCATCCTTGTGTAATGATCAACTTTGATGATCTTAGCTCCTCTCAATGATACTGTCAGACAAGACAATGAAATAGAAAATGCCATCCACATCCAGAGAAAGAGCTATGGAATCTGAATGCAGAGCAAAGCATGCAATTTTCACCTTTTAAAATATTTTTTTTTGCTTTTTCCTTTTTGTTTTGACTTCTCTTTCACAATGTGACCAGTATGGAAATATGTGTAACACAATTGCACATGTATAACCTATAACAGATTACTTGTTATCCTAAGGTGGGGGAGGGAAGGGTAAAACAGAGAAAACTTTACAAAAATGAATGTTGAAAACTATCTTTACATATAATTGGTGGTGGGGAGAGCCAACAAAATTAGACGCCTAGATTAAATTTATAGGCATATTGTGTTGTCGCTTCTTCACCACTTTCTAAAGCTAGGCCTGGCTGGGCATGTTAGTGCACTAATATCCACTGACATGTTCAGGATCACATAGACATATAGACCTGCTTGCTACAAACACACACACACACACACACACACACACACCTTTTTAAAAAACTGTCTAATTTACAAGACCATGGCCCACCAGAGGCTCACTGGGGTAGAGGACATTTGAATTTCAGTCTGGTATTCATAGCATCACAAGTTTTGGAACTGGGGTGGGGGGGGCGATCTTTAGGGATTGATGATCTAATCCAATAAACATTTATGTGTCAGGCATTGTACTAAGCATTGGGGAATCAAAAAGAGACAAAAGACAGCCCCTGCCCTTGAGGAACTTACAATCTAATGGAGGAGATAACTGCAAATAAACAGCTACAAAGGGAGTTATGTATAGAATAAATAGAAGATAATCAAAAAGAGGGAAAGCACTGGAATGCAGGTGTAAGGGAAGGCTTCCTGTAGAAGGTGGGGTTTTAGCTGAGACTTGAAGGGAGGCAAGAAGGGAGAGGATTCCCAGATATGGGGGGATGTCCAAAGAGAAGACCTGAAGCCAAGAAATGGAGTCCCTTATTCCTGGAACAGTTTCTGTTTTTCTATTAGAACAGATAATCTAGTTTCTTTTAGCTTTTTTTTTTTTGCATAGAGAAGAAAAGAAATTTGTTGTACAATAGTTTTAAGAAATCACCTTTCCACATCCACTGATGACATATCCCATTTCATTAGCATTAAAATGAAAATGAGGCTGTCTCAAGCCATTGGTGAAAATTCTGAGAGTTCCCAGAGTAAGAGAATTTTCATGCTGAAAATAGAAATAGAGTTGTTTAGTTAATATGCTCTATAACAACAGATTCTGAGGGGAGGATATTAGGAGAGTGTTGGCTCTTTCTTATTAATAACCAAGTCAGATCATTTAGACCCCCCCAAAAAATATCCAAGAAGAACCCTGAAGTCCCTTTCCACAGAGCTCTATTCATTCTGTTATTTTTCAAATTTAATCCTGACTGTTAATCTGTAGCTGCCACTTGACATTTTTTATTTTTAAAAGAACAATTTGTATCCTACTCTGTTTTAAATTCAAATATCTTTACAAATAATATCCACCAAATTACCTGATTCAAGGATTCACTGAAAATTTTCTCATTGTCACTTAGTCCATTTCCATTTTTTCGATACCGAGCCCATTGAATTATTCCTCCTGGAAATCGAAATTCTTTTGAACCTGAATGAGAGGAGGTCTGAAAATCGCAAGACTAACCACAAGACTTCCAGCTAGCAATACAAAAGATGGGAGCACCTCAGCAACTTTCCTTTAGGTAGATGTGATGATTTGAGCAGCTACAAGATTCTATCCCCCCCACGCCCCCAATCTTTGGTCTGCTACAACACTTGTTAACCTAACCTAAAATCTCAAGCATCAAAATCCCTAAAAGTGAGATAACAAAGACAGGGACATTTGTGACAGTGAGATAATGCTGAAAAGAGGGCAGGATTTGGAATCAGAGGAACCAAATTCAAATCCTGACTCAGGCATTTAAAATTATGTGCTTCTGGACAAGTCATTTATTTCTGTGGGTTCTTTATCTTTAAAAGAAGACTGAACTCATCAACCTCTAAGAAACCTTTCAGTCATAAAATCTATGCTAAAATTTATGTCACCCCATTTATTGAAGAGAAGAATATTTAGGCTTCTCTCATTAATACCTTGTCACCAATTACAATATTTGTGTGTGACTGCATAAGCTCTAATACAATAAGTAAAATAGAGTAGACTTTTTTCCCCACAAAATTAAGTGAGAGTCGGGCCTTAATGTATTGATTCTGTGAGAATGGGAGTGGGGAGGAGGCAAAGATGAGGGATGGGTTTCATAGAAGAAGGGAAGTGATTCATGAAGGTGATGGAGAGTAAAGGACAATAATAAAAAATAAAAATAGAGTTTATATAGTATTTTGAGGCTTACAAAGTACTTTACAAATATTTTCTCATTTTATAGCATACCAGTGGTATATGAAAACTGACCCTTATGAATGTCATATGTTATAGTGCTCCTTTTTATTTATTCCCTTGTTCCAATGCTTCCCCATATAACCTTATCAGAGTCTATTAATTCTGCCTTTTTCTATACATGCAAAAGAACATAGGAATGCAAGGCAGGAAAAAGGAAATCAAGTTATTGAGGAAAAAGTACTTTTAAAAACTAAAATTAATGACAGAGGCTATCTACTTGTAATACAGGAAACCATAAAGCTAAAATTTCAATTCTGTACAACTGTGAGTCACTGATATTTCATTTTGCATACACAAAAAAATTATGAGGTTATTTCATATCTTTCTAAGTCCAATGAGAAAATTCTACCAGATCTTCACACTGTGAATCTCTTCAACAATCTTTTTAACAATAACAAAATCCTCATTGCATATATGACTATATTACTGCATTCTAGATTAACTGGGCTTGTGCCTCAAGATAAATAACATGTTGGTTCATTCTGTACCTTTAAGATCATAAAAGTATCGCCACACCAGGCTGTCTGGAGACTGTATGTAACTGGCATTCATAACCAGCTCAGCCAAATTGGGAGGGAGATTGATAGCCTGATCGTCTTCTGGTTTCTTGAATGTTCTAATGAAATCAACTCCACCTTGAGGCTAAAATACACAAACAGCAGCCTCATTAGTTTTTTATTGTACCTCTTTAAGACATCAAAGACACAAACAACCCTGTCTAAAATCAAAATGAAATTAAAAATTTGGGAATTATTTCACAAGCGGTAAAGGGCATATACTCATTTTATGCCAGACTTTCTGGTTGAAAGAAATACTGGGAGCAGCAGATGAATGCAGCCCTTGTCTTGTTCACATTTCTACTAACCCTTCTACTTTTCATTGATCCGAGCCTTTATTTACACACCACTCAAATCTTACCCCTTCCCTGGAACAGTGTATCTGTTTTCTCAGTTCTACATGTAGTACAAGTGATTTTAAGACTTTGGGGATATCAGAAGTCAATATTCTCCAGAGTGGGGATCCTTGCATCAGATTAAGAAATATTTGTGTCAAATACACTGTTTAATAAATGATTTTTTAAATGAATTTCACCTTTCTCCCCAACATAGATAGTGTTCCATGGAGATCCCAAGAAAGGAAAACAAAAGCCATTCTATTTCTATCATCTAACATCAGAGAAAACATACAATAGTGGCTCAGGAAATATCCCCAAGTGGAATGGTTTGCCTTGAGAGAGCGTGGGTTCCTATCACTGACATGTCTGACTGGATTGTGGAGGATCACTTGAAAGGGAGGTTATAAAAAACATTTCTGTTCAGGTAGGAGTTGCTTTGGAAATACTTCAAGATTTCTTTTACTCTGAGATCCTGCAAGTTCTAGGGTTGATGGTTACTATAGTAAACTTGAGAAATGCTCATTGAATTAAATGTCCATAGAATCACTCAGAGCCAAATTTCCTCTCTTCCCTGTCCACCTCTTCCTTCCAATACCCTGGATTGACTTTCTTGGTTCACCTATATTAACCCAAATCTTCATGGTGGCCTCTACTTCTGGACATGGTTCATACCTTGAGGGACCTGGATGCAATGTCCTCTGGTGTAGAGAAAAACACATCATCAACATCCAGGGTCTGAAGCTCATCATGTGTGGAGAAGAAGAGCAAGAAAAGGCAATCCTCAGTTCCCACATTCTTTATCCAGTGCAGGATATTTTTAGGGAAGAAGATCACCTGACCAGCAGTAACGTTGTATGTGGTAACCACACTGCCTCCTTCATCTACTATGCCAATCCAGGCTGTCCCCTATGGGTCAAAGGACAAAACACCATATGATTTATGTGTACACAGGTTGGTAACTTTTCAAAATGTAAGCTGTCTGGATGCCATTTGTATAATAGCAACTTAGGTTTACATGGCACTTTCTACTTTTTGAACTATATTTACTCATATTCATTTGGTTCTCACAAAATCTCAATAATGGGCAGAGTAAATTGTAGCTGTACTTGTAATACTAGTACTGCAATAATAGTTGTAGTAGTACTATAGTAGTAGTAGTAATAGTAGTAGTAGTTTAGTAGTAGTTCAGTAGTAGTAGTAGTAGTATAGTAGTAGTTTAGTAGGAGCATAGTAATAGTAGTATTATAACAGTAGTATAGTAGTATTATACTCATAGTAGTAGGATTGTAGTAGTATAAGCAGTAGTAGTATAAGTATTAGTATAGTAACAGTAGTAGTATTATAGTAGTAGTATAGTAAAAGTAGTAGTATTATAGCAGTAGTATAGTAGTATTATACTCATAGTAGTAGGATTGTAGTAGTATAAGCAGTAGTAGTATAGTAATAGTAGTAGTATTATAGTAGTAGTCTAGTAATAGTAGCAGTATTATAGTAGTAGTATAGTAATAGTAGCAGTATTATAGCAGTAGTATAGTAGTATTATACTAATAGTAGTAGGATTGTAGTAGTATAAGCAGTAGTAGTATAAGTAGTAGTATAGTAATAGTAGTATTATAGCAGTAGTATACTCATAGTAGTAGGATTGTAGTAGTATAAGCAGTAGTAGTATAGTAATAGTAGCAGTATCATAGTAGTAGTATAGTAATAGTAGTAGTATTATAGAAGTAGTATAGTAGTATTATACTCATAGTAGTAGGATTGTAGTAGTATAAGCAGTAGTAGTATAAGTAGTATAGTAATAGTAGTATTATAGCAGTAGTATACTCATAGTAGTAGGATTGTAGTAGTATAAGCAGTAGTAGTATAGTAATAGTAGCAGTATCATAGTAGTAGTATAGTAATAGTAGTAGTATTATAGAAGTAGTATAGTAGTATTATACTCATAGTAGTAGGATTGTAGTAGTATAAGCAGTAGTAGTATAAGTAGTATAGTAATAGTAGTATTATAGCAGTAGTATACTCATAGTAGTAGGATTGTAGTAGTATAAGCAGTAGTAGTATTATAGTAGTAGTCTAGTAATAGTAGCAGTATTATAGTAGTAGTATAGTAATAGTAGCAGTATTATAGCAGTAGTATAGTAGTATTATACTAATAGTAGTAGGATTGTAGTAGTAGTATAGTATAGTAGTAGTAATATCATAATAGTAGTAGTATTGGAGTAGTAGTATAGTAGTAGTAAGTAGTAGTAGTACTAGTAATATAGTAGTAGTAGTAGTAGTAGTAGTAGAGGCAGTAATAAAAATATCATTTTATAGATAAGGAAATTGAAAAACAGAGAAGTCCAAGATCACAGTACTGAATTAATTGAAAGATGAAATTTCATAACTAGCAGAACCTGACCAGGAAGGAATTTATGTTTGCTGTCTTATATTTAATAAAACTTATAAAACACCAGACAAAAAGGAGCCTGATAAAGCAAAGGAAAATGAAATTTTCTGTGGATTCTGCTCCAGTGAGAGTGAAACTCAACACAGTATATAATTAAAGACAAGTTTTAGCAAAAGTTCAAGGGGCCTGAGACACTTGAAGATGTATACAAACATGATACATACATACATACATACATACATACATGTGTATACAGATATACACTTATTTATATATATATAATATGTATATATATTCGTGTAAAATATTTAATATATGTGTGTGTATGTATGTATGTATGTATGTATGTATGTATGTATGTATGAAGAGCTGGTTCTAGGAGGCAGTGAGGTGGTGACAGAGTAGATACAGTGCCAGGCCTGGAGTCAGGAAGGCTCATCTTCTGGACATCAAATCCAGCCTCAGACACTAGCTGTGTGATCCTGGGCAAGTCACTTAACCCTGTTTAACTCAGTTTCTTCATCTATAAAATGAGCTGGAGAAGAAAATGGCAAATCATTCCAGTATTTTTGCCAAGAAAACCTCAAATGAGTTTGTGAAGAGTTAGATATGCATGACTGGAAATGACTGAACAACCACAAAATTATCATAAAAATCACTGAACTAGGATACAGAAATCCTAGGTTCTGGTCCTAGTTCTTACAGGAAAATATTGAATAGAGCCTTGCCTCTGGAGTCAGGACCTAGGTTCAAATTTTTTCTCTGCTACTTAATGATTATATGACCTTGGACTTGGTTTTTCACAAGGTAATGGGGTTAAGTGGCTTGCCCAAGGTCATACAACTAGGTAATTATTAAGTGTCTGAGACCATATTTGAACTCTGGTCCTCCTGACTCCAGGGCAAGTGCTCTATTCACTATGCCACCTAACTGCTCCTGTGACCTTGTACTTTCCAAAAGAGGGTCCTCCCTGAGTCTCAGTTTCATCATATATAATATGAAGGAGTTGGGATGGTCTCAGGGATCTCTTCATCTCCAAATCTTTGATTTTTTTCGAATTCCCTTTTTGTCTTTCCATTTTCTTATTTGTGGAATAAAAGGAGTAGAACAGGTGCTCCCTGAAGAAAAAAATTCTCAGGGCTTGACTCACAAAAGATGGTCAATTTGGAATCCCTTAGCAATGATCCTAGGGGCTCTGGGTTTCATCTTGGAATACTGACTATTTCAATTACTGCTCTTCCTAGAAAGAAATGACAATCTCTTTGGCTATTCATCCTATTGGACATCCACTGCTATTGCTGGCAATGTTGAACTCTAGGGATTTCTTCTCTAGGAATAGGGAATAATTATAGGACTTCTATAGCACTTTAAAGCTTGTAAAATTTTTTACAAATATTATTTTGTTTTATTCTTCAAAAACTATGAAAGATGACTGCTATTATTATTTAAATTGTCCCCTTTTGTAGATGAGGAAATAATTATTATGTATCTGAAGTTAGATTTGAATCCAGATCCTTCTGACTTTACTTGTAGTGTTCCACCCACTCTGCTCATTAGATTAGTGTTTGTCATAGAGTTTGTGACTTCTGCCTTAGATATTCTCAAAATGATCATGGCTGAATCAATTAGCTTCTAAGATCCCTAGAATCCTCACCTTTTAAATGCAGATAAAACTACCCACCAAATGGAATCCATTAAAGACAGGAAAGGAAGAGAATGCACATTTATATAGAGCATTCTGGGCTAAGCTCTTTACAAATATTGTTTCATTTAATCAGTGAATTGTTCTTATTAAGAATAGTATCTGATAAATGTTATAGACCTGTAGACAAAAGTTCCAACTGATGTTAGAAATGCTAAGGTTAAACTCTTAAAATACGTGGCCCAAATTGGAGGGTTGTCCTACTTTCTCGGGCCATGCAAACGACAGAGATACACAGGATAAACACTTGAGTTCAGGAGAAGAGCCCAGACCTACCTGTGCCAGGTAACCATGTTCATTGGCATTGAAGTGCCAGTGTGGGACTCGGAGGCCATTACTTTTTATTCTCAAGGTTCCAAAAGTCATGTGTGACTTCTGCCTGTTGAGGCTGGTGCCAAAGGCCTCTTCTTCAACACTGAGGTAGTCCTTGAGGTTATTCCGGTATCGTGCCCATTGGATGGCACCACCTGGCAACTCAAATACCTAGAAAAGCATGACAAAGGGAATGTTGTCAGGAGGGAGAGTATACTGCTTGAGCTTCAGAGCCATTGCAGAACTGATGCTTGCAAGGGGCAGTGAAGATGAGAGGCCAAGGCAATTAAGAAAAATTCCTAAATACATATTATTCTTTCTAAGGCAGTGCTAGGCTAAGGAGAGTCCAACACTCTAAAGGGTCTGTGAACTCAATGATGGGAGTATTCTCTCCTCTGGTGCAGCTTACAATCCAACTGTGCCTGTCAAATCTTGTGCAATTCCCCTCCATGTCCTCAAAGTCACATGTGCACAAAGTCACCACAAAGAGCCACCCAGGACCCTGCGCTCAAGACCTTCCCTCAATTCTTCTGGCCTTGCAAAGATATCAGTGGGGAAAACAATGCAGTTATTGCCCTCAAGAAACTTATCATCTAATTCAAAGACAAGTAGTTGTTCAGTTGTGTCTGATTCTTCATGACCTCATTGATCATAGTTCACCAGGCCCTTCTGTCCTCCACTCTCACCCAGAGTCTGTCTAAACTTTGCTTGTTACTTCTAGGATATTATCTATCATCTCACTCTCTGTTGTAACTTTATCCTTTGCCTTCAAATTTTCCTGACATTGGGGTCTTTTCCAATGAGTCCTGTCTTCTCATGTCACTAAATTATTTCAGTTTCAGTATTTGACCTTCTAGTGAATTAAGATGAGTTAAATATAGACTGATTTGACCTCGTACTGCCCAAGGGACTGGCAAAAGTCTTCTCCAGCTCCACAATTTGGAACTATGGCACTCAGCTTTTCATAAAGTCCAACACTCAATCATACATTGCTTCTGGAAAAACAATTTATGTTGTTGTCATGTCTGACACTTCCTGACACCATTTTAGATTTTCTTAGGACAGATACTGGAGTGGTTTGCCATTTTCTTCTCCAGTGAATTAAGGCAAACAGAGATTAAATGACTTGCCTGGGATCACAAAACTCAGAGACAAAAGTATCTGAGGCAGGATTTGAACTCAGGTCTTTCTGATTCCAGGGCCAATACCCTAGCCACTGAACTACTTTACTGCCTCAGAAAAACAAAAACAAAAACATAACTTTGACTACATAGACCTTGGTTTGGCAAGACGATATCTCTGCTTTTTAGTACCCTGACCAAATTTGCCACAGCTTTCCTTCCAAGGAGTGTATTTTGTCACCATCCACAGAGATCTTTGAGTCCAAGTATATAAAATCTAACACTGCCTCTATTCCTTCTCTGTTTGCCAAGATCTTGGTGTTAAGATTGATGTTAAACTTTTATATTCTCATGTACCCAAAATACTTTAATTAAGATAGAATATAATGAGAGCAGTGGGGGGCCCCAAAGCGCAGTAATAAGTTAGAGCAGGAAGAGATCACTTTTAGTTAGGTTGATCAGTTATAATACATAGAACAGGCAGCAGCTGGTTTTAACCTTAATTACAGAGAAGGATTTCAACAAGCTAAGATCAAAGGAGAGTTCATTCCAGACAGGGTGTGTGGAGGGACAGGATGAGAAGAGAGAACAACTAGGAGAGCAGGTTTATTGAAACAAGATTAAATAAAGGGGCACAATTGGCAAGGAAGAAGGCAGCCAGTTTATCTTATGGGTAATAGGGAGTAATTTTTAACAACAGTCAGACTTAAATATCAGATACTTATTTTCACAGCTATGGGAAAGGTAAATTGCAGAAAGGGGAAGCTGAAGGCAAGACAACTAGTCAAAAGATTTACACAATAATTTCCATAGTCCAGGAAAAAGATAACAAGGACTGAACTACAGTAATGCTATTTGATTGAAGAGAGCAGATGTGAGAGACCTGGCTGTAGAAAAAGTGCGTTAACTTCAAAGAAGAAAATTTTGTAGGAGATAGTGACAGAGCTAGAGTGTTTCTCAAACTCATTTGTGTTCTCAGAAAGAGGGAGACTGAGGCTTAGCAGAAGTTGTTACAGATCAGCTGTAGCTTTGCTGCAAGCTACTTCTTCAGCACAAATTGTTCTTTTTTAAAAATTTTATTTATTTAAAGCAATAGGGTTAAATGGATTGCCCAAGGTCACCCAGCTAGGCAATTATTAAGTGTCTGAGGCCAGATTTAATATTATTTTTTATTTTTTGGCAAGTCAATGGGGTTAAGTGACTTGCCTGAGTCTCACAGGTAATTATTATTAAGTGTCTGAGGTCGGATTTGAATTCAAGTCCTTCTGATTCCAGGGCTGGTGCTACATCCACTTCACCACCTAGTTGCCCACACAAATTGTTCTTATCATACGCCTAAAAGGAAGTCCAGGGGTGACAGCTGCTCACATACCCTCAGGACTGTCCCTGTGCTTCTTAACTTTGCTAGCTTCTCTGGCCTGGACCATTCCATCTGATTGCCAAGGAGAGAAGGCATTTATGGGGGGGCGGGTAGACAGCTTTGATCTGCCCCTCCCCCCAAACCACAGTCCCAGACATCCCTGTCCCTGTTTTCTTCCTGATGTTAATTCTGGCTGACAACACAGCAGAACAAGGCTGGCCTCAAATGCCTCTCTGGCCAGTAGCCTGCAACCTGGAGTGGATAATGTAACAGCAACAATCTACCCTCTAAGGGTTACACAACATTACACAACCCGGTGAGGAAGCTTCAGTTATTATCCCCATTTTATAGATTAAGAAACTGAAGAATAGAGATAGAGAGATTATGACTGACTGGAATTTGCTTAGGTCACATAGCTAGTAAATATATTAAGGCTGGAGTTGAACTCAGGTCTTCTTAGCTCCTGGGTCATGGCTCTATTTACTGCACTTCCTAATCAATGTTGACCCACCTTACCCTTCTTGTTCAGGTAGGGCCCCAGCTGTTGCCTCCTATTATCCAGAAAGACTCATTTATTGAAATGTTTAATAAAAACCCAAGTTGTCTGTTTAGTAGAGTGATGCTTAATAACATGTAATTCCTACCTTGGATTTATGCAAATGATTAAGAAATTGGAATTTAAAATCAACAGGATTTTCACCCTTTGGGTCACTGGGAGTTTCTGGTGTTTGTGAAAGGTGGAGGTGATGATCCGCATGTGGCTGGATGTCGGAAATGTAAACCAAAGAGAGTATCAGCACACCTATCGCTGTTGTAATAACACAGGCCAGTAGACACACCAGGAAGATATTCATCAAAGACCAGGGGCTCTTCTTTTCCTATGAGAAATTATGAAGCCATGATTTTTTTACTTGTAAAGAATCTGGAAAATCCTTCTTCTTAAATTAAATTTCCTCTTTTCCTTTACCCAAAAGAACTTTAATCTTATTTTTATTAAACACTTTTCCCAAGAGATGGAGATGGATAGATAGACAAATGAATAATAGATGAATAAATACATTAATAAGTGGATAAATAAATAAATGAATAAATAAATGAAAAACTAAATAAATAGACAAGTAGATAATAAACAAATGTGAAATAAAAAACAACTATATGTATCCTCTGGGACAATTGAGAAATTTTAATACTTTATTAACCCAATTGTAACTACAGAAATGTCCTTTAATCTCCCTTTGTATAAGTTCCCATAGCTTGGAAATGAAGGTGTTAGCTCTCTTCCAGCTCTGAAAGTACATGTATGTCTATGTAGACAAAAACAGGGGGCAGCTAGGTGGTGTAGTGGATAGAGCACCAACCCTGGAGTCAGGAGTACCTGAGTTCAAATCTGGTCTCAGACACTTAATAATGACCTAGCTGTGTGGCCTTGGGCAAGCCACTTAACCCCATTTCCTTGCAAAAAAACAAACAAAAAAAAAAGACAAGAACGGGAAAGAACAAGTATATATCAGCTCCAGGAAAGAACAATTTTTGCTCTAATATTTAGCATAATGTCTGATGAGAAGGAAGGAAGAAGGGAAGGAGGGAGAGAAGAAAGAAAAGGAAAGAGAGAAGGATGCATATAAATATTTATTAATGCAAATCCCTGGAAAGTAGGTCCCATTATTGTGTTCTTTTTATAGTTGAAGAAATTTGAGCAAACAAAACTTTAATGGCCTTTCCAGGATCATTCCACTAGTCTAAGGACAAATTTGAATTCTTGACTCCAGGATTATTGCTCTATCATTAGACCACCTAGATCCACAGCTACCACTGAGTAGAAACTTTAAAAATGCTTGTTGACTTAACTTGTTATTATCCCTATTTTAGAGAGGTTCTTAGAGGTTGATATGCGCAGGGTCACAGAGTTCATGTCAGAAGCAGTGTTTGAACCATCTTCCTAAGATGTCAGTAGGTGGTGGAGTGGATAGATTGCCATCCCTGGAGTCAGATGGTCCTGGATTCAAATATTACCTCAGAGGCTTTCTAGCTACATTACCCTACCTGGGGCAAGTCATTTAAGTTCCTCTTCTGTAAAATCAGAGGAAGAAGGAAATGGCAAACCTCTTCAGTATCTTTGCCAAGAAAACACCAAATGGAGTCACACAACTGAAATGACTTAGCAACATGACAATGCCTTATAGAAGCAAATAAAAAAGATAACTTTCTGTCCTACAGATAGAATGTAGGGTAGATGTAGCATATTGATTATTTTTGATGCAGGTTGTTTTGTTTTGCTGGGGGAGAAAAGAAGTCAAGTGCTTAACACTAAGTGCTTAAAATATGAATAGGAGAGATATTTCCAAATTTGGGGCACTAAAAAGAAACCACCAATTTCACAATTTGGCCAAGGGCTACAGAGACAACTTTGTCCCCTAAGGTAAGAACCAAAGTAGGGACTGCTTATTTTATTTACAATTAATGAATGCATTTGTGCATATATGTCTTGCATGATATCTTTGTAATGGGATTCTTTTCATTCATGAAGAATGAAATCTCTAATACAGCATTTTAGGGACTTGTCTGAGGCACAAAGGGTAACTTAACAGCTTATAAGTGTCAGGAGTGGGGATTTTAATCTTATAGTTACTTAGCTAATTCCAAGTCCATATTCCCTATTAATACTAACAGATTCTATGTCAGATTATATCACCTTATTCAATATGTGCTCAATATGTGGATAGTTTAGTCAATCACTTATTTAAGGGTGGATCTGGCAACAATATGCTAGATTCTGTCAATGTTAGTATTCTAGGGAGTTTTTTATTGTTCTATAATACGTGTGTGTGTGTGTGTGTGTGTGTGTGTGTGTGTGTGTGTGTGTATTTGCAAGGCAATGGGGTTAAGTGACTTGTTCAAGGCCACACAGCTAGGTCATTATTAAGTGTCTGAGGCTGGATTTGAACTCAGGTCCTCCTGACTTCAGGGTTGGTGCTCTATCCACTGCACCACCTAGCCGTCCCATTCTATAATACATTAATCAATTTCAATGAAAAAAGACTCCAGAAAATATGATTGCATTAGAAAATGTCTTCTAGAAAAGTAGATATTCTAAATTACTGCTTTAAAATCAATATATTTAACTTGTTAAATTATTATCATTTTTATAAATTGTCAGCAATAGTAAATTGTCAGCAAGTGACTTGCCCCTTCAAGGATATATAAATAAAAATTGGAATTCTGCTGATGAGGAAACTCAGGGGAGAGAAATAAGTGACTTGCCCATAAGTGACAATCAGCCAATGGAAGAGCCAGGTCATTGGACTCCTAATCCAATATTCTTTCCTATTTTACCAACTGACACTCTTAATATATTTTAGACATTATTATAATTATTATGTTTTGTTTTATAACTATTATATAATTAAATCTAGTTATTGAAACACAAACAATTTTGAAGGGGGAAAGCCTTTTGGGGGAAGAAAAGGCTCTTAAGCCATTGATACTCATTAACCTTACATTACAGTATTGACATTAACCTTTACTGACAGATAGCTGGTCCCTGGTAGAACTAGATTAAGAACACCAAGACAACAGAGAATCAAGAATGACCCAAAGTATGGGAGAGGAGAAATTGACTCAATTCAATTCCATATTTTTCTTGCCCTGAAAGCTAGGATCAGGGTAAAAACAGTAGCCGTCTGAAAATTTATTCTAATTATTTATAGGCCTATTTTTAAAGAAGGATATGTAGTTCTTTTGAGAACAAGAAAAAGAAATGTTTCTGAATTACTCTGTATATTATATATACATGGTTATCTATACATATATTCTTCACTTGAATACTAACATTATGTATAATTACTATTATAACTGCTTTATTGCTTGCAAAAATAATTCTTTACATTTTGCTAGATACACAAAACTTCTATATCACATAGATCTATAAGCTTTCCATTCTTTAGACGGATAGTTTAGCTCCACAGCTAGGTGGAGCCATAGTGCAGAGTGGCTGGCTTGGAGTCAGCTGTGTGACTCCGAACAAGTCTCTTAACCTTGCTAGCCACAGTTGCCTCATCTGTAAAATGGGGCGGGGGGAGGAAATGGCAAATCACTCCAGTATCTTTGCCAAGAAAACCCCATAACCATCATGAAGAGTCAGGCATGACTGAAAAATGAAACATCATCAGCATCATTTTGGATTGATCATGTTATATATTATCCAAGTTCAACCCAACTCAGGATCCTACTCTAGAATCAGAAAAATCTGAGCTTTCATCAAGAGATTTTGAATCCTATTTCCTCATTAGGTCAAAGTAGATGTGATTTCTAAAGTCCCTAACAATTCATTAAGTTCATACTGGAATGAAAAAATAATAAAATAATAAAAACTCTTAACAAATAGCTTACCACCTCAAAAGAAGTGTTCACCTTTTCCTTAGATGGGGTAGAGGAAAAGGCATTTTCATGCATTTCAAATGCTGAATTTTCCATTGGCCAAAAGATGTGGATTGGATGAATCAATAGAAAACAAAACCACTGGGTTTGTAAGTGGATCAAAAGGCTCTCTGAGAGGAGAATGTTAGTATTCCAGTGAAGCAACCTTTTATAGCCAAAAGACAAGGAAATAAGTGATTTGCTCATCTCTAGCTCAGAGATAAAACCCTTTGAAATAGCCAGCAAATAAGAATTGTAAAAATACTTCCTTTGCCCACATAACTTTAGTAACTTGTGGGAAGGATCTGCCTATTTCTCAATTTGACTTTGAAGTGAACAAATTGCACTGTGTACCCATTCACTCCCACCCCCACTCCACCCCTCCTCTGTCTCAATCTCTCTATCTCTGTCTCTCTTATACTCTGTCTCTCTGACTCTGTCATACTGTCTCTGTCTCTCTCTGTCTCTGTCATACTCTCTGTCTCTGTCATACTCTATCTCTCACTCTTTCTGCCTTGTCTGTCATACTCTCTCATATTCTATTGTCTCTGTCTCACTCTCTGTCTCTGTCATACTCTGTCTCTCTGTCTCTGTCTCTGTCATATTCTATCTCTGTCTCTCTGATCATACTCTCTCTTTCATATATAAAGAGACAGACATAGACAGAACAAGATATTTGGAGAAGCTATGAAAATATTGTTGATGGTGGGCAGATCACATAAACTTAGTATCATCATTATCAAAGAGTGTGAGGAATGACTGTAGTGAGATGTCCATGTGAGTTCCAAGGAAATGTGGTTCATTTTTTTACTACCTCTTCCTTCAGAAATTACATTTTATTGATATATTTT